>NW_016107634.1:1758191-1927120 GCF_001604975.1 Cebus imitator
TAAACCTGTATAGACTTGTTATTTTTAAATTGTAAGTAGAGATGAGGTTTCTCCATGTTGGTCAGGCTGGTCTCGAACTCCTGACTTCAGGTGATCCGCCTGCCTTGGCCTCCCAAAGTGCTAGGATTACAGGCCAGCAAATCTTTGAACTCACTGAACTAGTGTGATCTAAATTGCAGGGTGGAGTTAAAAGACAGCAGAAATGGGGTACAGTGAAGCTGAGCTCTAGTCCAGGATGACTGCTCTCTGTGTGTTACGTGAGGACAATTATTTTAGCTTCTATATGCTTTAATTCCATCATCTAGGAAATGAACAAATTAATCTAGGTGATCTCTGAGATCTGAATTCTGGTTCTAATTCTAATATTTTCAAGTTTCTATGCTGGCAGATTTCAGCCATTAGCTTGAAAATGATCTCATTCAATGTTTAAGCTATTTACTTAGAGTTTATTATTGCCAGACAATGGATTAAGAGGATGGAGAAGAGGAGTAATTGATTTATTTTGTTCAACTTTGTCAATTATTTTCTTCAGATGTTTTGAAATTTGGAAAAGTTAAAAAGGACATTGATTCACCCCATCTCACTGTTTCTCAATGGAACTGAAGGAAAAATGGTGATCTTAGGCTTGGGGCCCAAGCAAAATCTCTGAGTCACTAGTGAGCCAGGTGAGTGAGACAGAGTTTAACTGTATAAAGTTACAAAAAGAAAGGTGAACCCAGGCGTGGTAGCTCATGCCTGTAATCCCAGCACTTTGGGAGGCCGAGATGGGCGAATTACCTGAGGTCAGGAGTTTGAGAACTGCCTGACCAACATGGAGAAACCTCATCTCTACTAAAAATATAAAAATTAGTAGGGCATGGTGGTGCATGCCTGTAATCTCAGCTACTTGGGAGGCTAAGGCAGGAGAATCGCTTGTACCTGGGAGGTGGAGGTTGTGGTGAGCTGAGATCACGCCATTGCACTCCAGCCTGGGCAACAAGAGTGAAACTCCATCTCAAAAAAAAAGAAGAAAGGTGAAAAGGGAAATGACCTTTTTTTCTTTTTTATCTAAGGTATTGACATAAAAGTTTTAGGAACAGTAAATCATTTTGAAAAACAATTTTTTTTACTGAAGAACTGTATTTAACCTGCTAGCACAAAGTAGTTGTTTATTAAATGTTGCATGAATGAACTGAAGGTGAATCAAAAAAGCAATTACCTTTTATAGACCTATGTGCTCAGTATCAAGAAGTCCAAGACATGGTCTCTATACTCAGAAAAATTACGATGTAGTTGTAAAAGAATTAACACAGCCACCACTCCTTCATGCACTCCTGTGAAAAGTGAAGTAAAATATGAGATTACAGCAGTTTAAAAGAATAATAGAAGAAAAGTAATAAGCTAAAGATGGATAGTATTTGAATAAATTGGACAGGTATATCTTGGAAGGGAGTCATGAAAGCAAAAAGACTGTCATGAATAAAGTGTGGATAAACAGATTTCATTGAAGAAGGATTATGTAAGGGAGATAAAAGATAAAGAGAGACAAAAAGAGATAAAGATGAAAAGATAAAGCTAGAGATACAGGTGGAACTAGACCATACAGTCACATTTTCTTATGGACTGAATGTTTATATCTGCCTCCCAAATTTTTATGTTGAAGCCTTAACACCTAAGAGATGATATTTGAGGTGGTACATTTGGAAGGTAATTAAGGTTAGATGAGATCAGGAGGGTGAAAGCCTCATGATGGAATTAGTGCCCTTATAAGGAGAGACACCAAAGAACTCTTCCATGCAAGGATACAGTGAGAAGCCAGCCTTCTACAAGCCAGGAAGAGAGCCTTCACCAGTGACTGAATTGTCCTAAACCATGGTCTTGGACGTCCCGGCTATCAGACTATGAGAAAATAAATACATGTTGTTGAAACCACCCAGTCTATAGCATTTTGTTGAGGCAGTCCCAGCTGACTAATCTGCACTTCATCCCATAGTGAGTAAGAAATACTGGTTTTGAAACAATGATGTTAAAATGATAAGCAATAACGAAAGCAGCATTTTTGACAAACTAATATGCTAAGAGGGTGTATGTTAACCCATGAAAATTGAGGAGGCCTAAAACAGAAGGAGGTTGAAAAGGTGGCAGAGCCCAGTTAGAAGGCCCTAGAATAAGGAGGTGTGATAATGAAACACTTCTTGAAACCAAGCATTGATCAGAGGACAAACATGAGTACAAGGCCCCGGCAAAACAACACAGGACTTGGAAACAGATTTGGAGATGAAGTTGTGGAATTACGTGGAAAATCCTGGGATGCTTTCAGGATCCAAGGATAAGCAACATACAGGTGAAATTTGAATACGCAGTCAAGACTTTGGAGACATAAAATCAGAGTTCAAGGGAAAGTAGTGGGTCAAATCAGGCAGATAATCAGGAATCAGGAGAATCAAAATTTTAAAAAAAGTGAAATTTAATCTAATGCCAGATAGAATATATGAAACCCAAAGAAACAGAGAACTTGGGGTTGGGAATTTACTGGGTACTATTATGTGAACAAACATTTTATTCTTGAAGATATTCATGATGTCACCACTTGTCCTCTAAACATTTCTATTATTTGGAAACTTCCAACTACGAGAGTAACTCATTGTAGCTTGTAAATGTCTAATTATTAACAAGTTATTTTTTATTCCAATATGCATTTCACCACGTTATCTTTTCAAAAACATGAATCCTAGGTATGTGTTCTGCAGCTATTTAATATTTGTTTAACTTCTACATACATCCCTCAAGTAATTGGAGATGACTATTCTTGCCTCTTTCCAAGCAAAGTATCTCTACTTCCTTAAAGGATTCCTCATGTGGTTTAGTTTCTATATTATGCATAGAACTGAATATAGTATTCACACAGGCTTTGATGAATGAAACTATTACTGCTCTTTCCCTGAGCACACTATTTCTTTCAATGCTTATAATTGAAAGAAATTATATATATCATAATTATATAATACATTTGGTGTTAATTGACTTATGTTAATGGATATTGGGTCAAGATAACACAGTGTTTGTGTTTCTGTGCCTGGCTTATTTCACTTAGCATAATGTCCCCCATGTTCATCTATACTGTAGCAAATGACAAGATGTATTTCTTTTTTAAGGCTAAATAGTGATTTATTGTGTGCCTGTATATATACAATATATTTATAGTAATAAAATATACATACATAATAAATAATATACATATGATTTATATCACATTTTATTTATCCATTCATCTGCCGATAGACATTTTGGTTGTTACCATATCTTGGGTATTGTGACTAATACTAAAATGAACATTGGAGTGCAGATATCTCTTCAACATACTGATTTCAGTTCCTTTGTATATATACCCAGGAGTGGGATTGCTGGATCATATTGTAATTGCATTGTTAGTTTTTTGAGGAACCTCCATACTGTTTTCTAGAGTGACTGTATTTATTTACATTCCCACCAACAGCATACTAGGGTTCCCTTCCTTCTACATCCTCATCAATACTTGTCATCTTTTTAATTTTATAACAGGCATTTTAGCAGGTAGCATGTGTCAGGTGATATCTCATTGGGGTTATAATTTGCACCTCCCTGCTGATTAGCAATGTTGAACATTTTTTTCATATGCTTGTTAGCCATTTGAGAGGCTGTGGCAGGGGGATGGGGAACAGAGAGAGATTGGTCAGAGGGTACAAATTTCCAGTTAGGAAGAATTAGATTTGGAGCTCTATTGCAGAAAAAATAAGCGTGTGAGACAGTGAACATGCTAAGCACTTCATCATGTATACATATATAAAACATCACATTTTATATGCCATAGATATATACAATCATTGTTTTCCAATTAAAATTTAAGTTTTAAAAGATAAAGCAGTGAACACAATGTCAACTTTCTTATTCTCAAATGCCCATGATTCGACCTAATTGTGTGGTTTTGTGTGTGAAGTGTGAATGGGTTAAAAAAAAAGTCAACAACAGAACTAGAAAGCTGTTAGTACTTCCAGAATTGTACAGAAATTCTGAAAAGATAGAAATACATGGAATCATATTATAAGTAAAAGAATATTACAGAAGGCTACTCAGATCCTAATTGTAGTTCCAGTAGAGCTGTGAACTCACAGCATGGACACAAAAATGCAAAGGTGCAAAGTAACAGAAAGGTAGAGGTTTAGAGCCAAAAGTCTAATGGTAATTACAGAAAGAACAGAAATAATATAAGGAAGGAAATAATACAAGAAATATAATGAAAACATTTCTAGATCTAAATAAAGTCACAGTCCTCAAGTTGGAAAGGCCTAATGTGTATTAAGAAGAGTGTATTTGCAATCAACTTACAAAATACTCAACTTTTCTTTGAGAAAACTTTATAAACTTTTTCCTTAGGAGAAAACAGTATACACTTAAACTATATTAAGTCAGATCTACTTTCCTCTGCTTAAGTAGTCAATATTTTGGACCTCTTTAAAATTAAATTTTGTTTTAATTTGTTTATTGTTCCATAATGTTAAGATCTTTTTGAATTCTGACTCAAATATGGTAACATTCATTTTCTCTCCCCTATTTAGATTATTCACACATTTGCAAATCACACCCACTTTATCATCAATGTATTGATAAAATGCTAATAGGCAAGCCCTGGCACTCTAATTGGATATGGCAGCCTTTGAAGTTCCTCCAAGAAGTAACGAATTAATCTCTGGATATAACTGTTCAATCAGGTTTGAGTTGCCCTTTATCCTCCCTGCCTTCCACAGCATTGTCCAGGCAGGGATTCTGAAACACATTGTCAGGTGGCTACTTACAATCAAAATGTACAACATCCATGACATTCTTCTATTATATCAGTTCAGAGAGCATGATGAGGTTTGTACTGATTTATTCTTATGAATCATGATTGTTCCTAGATCATCACATCCTGTTTTTCAGTATGTCCCTAAATGATCAGTGTAAACAGAGTTTGCTTGTGAATGATACCAAGCTCGCCAGCATATAAGTTTTAAAGCATTCTTTTCCTGCTTTATAAATATAGTGTCAATGTTTTAATCTTTCCTGTGTTATGACACCATTTGTATCCTACAGAATTTCTCAAGAATTTTTGACACTGATTCCATAGGCACATCAATACATGATGTTAATATCTAGATTTAATTTTAACTCAAAAGAAAGTTAAAATAATGATCCTCATGTCCTGGGATATATATATAGGACTATGAAAAAAAAAAGCAGGTTATAGACTCATTGTATATTACCATTTGTATTAAAAACACAGATATTTTTAAAGTAAATTTCAGAATTTGTACAGAATATTTTAAGGAATTATTTACAGTAGTTGCCTTTCTGGGAGAAACTGAGAGGACAAGAGGTGAGAAGACAAAGACAGGCAAAATACTTTGTGACTTCATGTACCATTTCTATTTTGTTTCATGTTCCCCTACTCCTTATTTAAAGAAATCTTAAAAATTGAAAAAGAAAATCTTAGTGACCCTCAGGATTTGGATTTTGTGAACCAACAAAACCTAAAAACTAACATGACATTGTTGACTTTTAAGTTCACCTTGTAAAGATATTACAATTAATTTACATCTGCCATCACCACAATTTTATTAAAAGCAAAGCAAACAAAAAAAAAGTGAAACCTATACAAACAAATGAAAAAAACAATATCAGAATAAAAGACATTCTTTTAAATTAAAAAGTTTCATAAACTATTTGTTAAAAAAAAAAATTGCAGAAGATAAACATTTAGGAGCCAGTGATTGAAATCATCAAGACTCTTTTATGCTAACTTCCCCTTTTTTGGCATCAATTATTACTCTGCCTTTTCTAGTTTACAGTATTCTTCTTCACAGAAAAATGTAGAAGCAAAACAACATTATCTGAGTTCTGTCTCCCTTTGGTACTTGGTTAATATTATAGCATATTCATAAGGGAAGAGCCCTAGGTTTCCTTTGTGCTCTTTCTTCAAATAAAGGCTTAAGGTTATTTCTACCACACTCTTGGCTTTTTTTTTTTTTTTTGGCCAACACATCATGGCTCATTTAGGTATATTCTCTTCCAAATAGTATTCTAATTAATCCAGCATTCCATTCTTTTGCGTTATTTTTGTCTATGTGCTTCCCATCCTGATTTTTAAGTGTATCTCTTTAATACATGAACACATCATAATTATGGCTTTTGTTGCTAACCACTGGGAGGCTGATTTTAGAGGACTAAACTGATATCAACTCAGATGAAGCTCTTTTCAGATTAATTTTTGTGTCTGTTGGAGCTTCTTTTTCTTCTTCATCAAGATTGATTTTAATTACAGTGCCATTTATTTCTGGATCATTCAATTTATTTTGAGTTATTTTCTTTTTTAGAGTATCTGGACCTGAAATTTTATGTGTGCCTTTTCTGTTTTGAAATTCCTTCTGCAAAATGTAATAGTTAATATGCAAAATAAAATAGGTTAGTCATTCTCTCTGACAATTTCTTTCTGCTTTAATTTCACCAATTAATTTGCTCTTGTCAATGAGAAATAAATCCATAGTAGCAATTCTATTCAGTAGTTTCTTAACTACTGAACTATGGAAGTCACAGTAAAACAAGACATTTCTTTCAGATTTTAGATTGTCTTTATGTAGAAAAAGAAAATGGACTTCTAACCAATATATAGATGTTTTAATTCCCTCGCCATTAATATATGTTGTTTCTGCATCAGCTTGTATACCTGAATTAAGAAAGCATTTTGACAGAAAGGCTGTATAAGTTACCATAAACACCACATTCTCTGTCAATTATTTTATTATAATTTTAAACCTCACCACAATATACATGTCTGTATTAGTTCACAGATATCTACACTTTTTAAAATAACTTTTGATATAGAAATTTTACTATTTATACCTGTTTTATTTGAGCAAAGTATAATGCTCATGCCTTTATGTCAGTCATAAGTTCTCAACAAGATTTCCAATATTTGTAAGACTTTACAATACCTAGAAGGTCCTTTGTTCAAATTATGCTAAAAAGATTCAGAAAGGAAGGGAAAGAAGCTTTATAAATTTTAAGGCAAGTAGACAGTTGTTAGTTTTGGACACTTTAAATAAACTGCTAGTAATTATTTCATTAGATGTAGCTGTTGGACTGGTCACAAGGAATAGGTAAGAAAACTGAACAGATGTCACAGAGAGAAGAGACAGTGGGTACTTTGCTGCCTCTGTTACAGACTTTCATGGACTGAATGCTCCGATGGACAGACTACATAGGCAGGGAAATTCTATCTTTAATTTTGCAACTTCAGTTTTCCTGTCTGCAAAAGAAAAAGAAGGAAGGAATCCAATATTTCCTTTGGGAGACTGGACAAAGAAAGAAGAAAGAATTTGGCAATGCTGACTTGTCTCGTAATATTTTCTGATATTTTACAGGCAGCAATTGAGAACTGTTTTGCTCCCAGCTCTTATACTGCCAAGGCCAACTGAGGACCAAAGACAAAATTTCCAGGCAGCACTCAAAAGGCTTCCAGAGGTCATAGAATTTTAAGATTTAAGCTGTATTTTTAATTGCCTACAAAATCTGTAGGAGGGTAAAAGTTATCTGCATGAGAACAAGCTGAAATAGAGTGTTCCCCTAAGTAGCAATCATATATGGATGTATTGTATACAAAAGTTCTTAATTTTCTTTTAAAAACATATATTTAACCACTTCTTAGTGCAAATAACTAACATAATTTTTTTTTGAAAATTGTATTCTAATGAAAATGTTCTTCTGTCAGAATTGACTTTTCTTTCACTGGACACACCTGGGAAAGAATTATTTGTTTGGAACCTTTTTGGTGAGTTTATATGGACCAGCAGCAAATAGACAAAGTTTCAAATCAAGAGTGTTCTACAAATAAATACAATTGATGTCATCAGTGACTCAATATCACATGAACGCAACTGAACAGTGCAGTATGCAAATGAGAAGTATAAAGAGAGGACATCGGCGCCACCAAAAGAAAAGGGTGTCTCTGTTGTAACATTTGTAACCAACCCAGAAGCCTTTGAGAAACCTTTGCTGGAGCAGTTTTCAGTGAATGCCAACACTGGAAGCATATTAGAATTGTCTAGAGAAATTGTTTTAATTAATGTCTTTTCTCATGTTTCACTTAAGTGATTTCAATTTAATTGCTCTACAGTGGGACCTGGGCATCATTTTTTTAAAAAAGTGATTCTAATGTGAACCCAGGGCTGAGAACCCTGGTTGGCTAACCCATGCCTCTAGATGGGAGCAGATGAACCAAAACGTACTCGACGAAACTGTGGGGAAGTGTGCCTTGAATAGACAATAATAAATTTCCAACATCAATTTCAGCATATTCTTCCTTCATTTTCATCCTTGAAAACAAAGCATCCGAAACCTAGGAGCCCTTAGATCTCATCAGTAAATTACCATCTTCCTGAACTCCTATGAACATCTTTTCTGGCAAAGCATCCTTGACTCACTGCAGTGCAATCACTGCTTTACTGCTTTAATTTTCCTGAATTGTAAGTTCCTCAAGGGCAGAAATCATGTCTTCTTTAACTCTGTTTCTCCATTGCTCAGCAGCATGTCTTGTGCTTATGAGATAAATACTTTTAAAACAAATGTATTAATTAATAGAAAATAGAAAAGGATTGGACAAGCATTCAGTCACCATGGTCTTATCTTCTATTTCTTTTTCTTTTCTCGTGTCTGCTCCCTGCCATCTTACCTTCTGTTTCCTTTTTGTTTTGTTTCTCTTGAACTCTGGGACAATGTTTTGTTTCAAAAGTAATTTTCTCTCTCTTTTTTTCTTCTCTCAGTTCTCCTCTCGCTCTTCCATGAACATCACAAATACAGTACTATTAAATTTGATTCACATTCTTTCCTTGTAAAAACTAATGTAAATGCTTAATCCGAAGTGTATCAAATCTTTATTCCAATTTCTATCATTAATTTACCTGCAAGTGAATAAGTTCTTTGAAAGCAGGACTGTATCCACCATAATTCCTACTATGGTGGATAAATAAATAAATAAATACTTGCTGACTTTCAGGGCCTTAATTATTTTTCTGTGAGTGAACTCTGAGTCACGCTGAGGTGGTTTTTCAGTAGTACAGAGAGTACTTTGCATATTAGAACTTTTCTGGCTCATTTAACAAGGATTCTGCTGTTTATTCCCAGTACAATGTCATGCTCTGGCAGGTGAAACTTATCTTTCCAGTTTGTACTGGTTTATGTTTTTCAAACTGATGCTATGTCAATGAAATTACTCTTTCAAAAAATTACATTTCTCCGCTAACTTTCAATTAAGTGGACAGTTTCACATTTTGAATATGAAAAGCTTAACAAATGTCCTCAGCAAACAGGAAAAAACTTCATGCCCTTATTTAGAGTCTACTTAATTCTTCCCTGCCAACATCACCACTCACCCTCTACTATCCTTTCTGTCCTCAGAAATTACCAGTTGCAGCTGGGTGCGGTGGCTCACACCTGTAATGCCAGCACATTGGGAGACTGAGGGAGGTGGATCACTTGAAGCCAGTAGTTCGAGACTGGCCTGGCCAACGTGGCGAAACCCCGTCTCTACAAAAAATACAAAAATTAGCTGGGCATGGAAGCAGGTGCCTGTAGTTGCAGCTACTCAGGAGGCTGAGGCATGAGAATTGCTTGAACCTGGGAGGCGGAGGTTGCAGTGAGCCAAGATTGCAATGCAGAGTTATGAAAATGTGGCCATATACCCGTCAGTATAGTCTGTCTGAGGCCCTCCAGTCATTCCTTTTCCCTTTACAGATTCTAGAAAACGTTTCTGAACTTCCTCTGGAACCTGCACTGATGTCATCTGAACAAAAGCAATCCAAGCCATCCTGTCTTCCTAGGATCCAGTCTCCTCTCCCCCGACGTCTCCCTCTCCTCTGCTCTCTTCTCCACATTTCCATGACCAGCTCTTCTCCTCTGCATTCTTGTCTTCTTCCTTCTCTTCATATTCCTTTCCTTCTGCCTTTCTCTCACCTTCCTCTATTGGACCTCTTTTCTCTAATAAAGTGTATCTAGACACATCTTCAGTTTTTTTTAAAAAAGCCTGAGAACTTACCTACCAGTAAACCTATATAAGTCATATATAAATAAATACATATACTAACAGTTGTCCTTATTTTTAGATTAAAATATACCCCCAAAGTCTACATTTTAAAGAATGAAAAACGTATTTCAAATTTTGTATTTATTAATTGAACAGTAACTTTTTGCTTTCACTAAAAGTAAACATATTTTCGTGGGAGAAAATTAGTTGAATATGCATCATTTTAAAAGTGTCTCAGGATAACATTTTACATTATAGTACAGAGGCTGCTAAACTTATGATTGTATTACTTCCTGATAAACTTATTGTAAGTTGAAAATATTGTAAATCGAAAATGCATTTAGTCAACATACCAAACATCATAGCTTAGCCTAGCTGCCTAGCCTACCTTAAACTTGCTCAGCACATTTACATTATTAGCTTACGGTGGCAAAATCAACTAAAACAAGAAATGCTTGATAAGAAAGTGCTGAATAACTCATATAGTTTATTAAATACTGTACTGATAGTAAAAAAAAATTATTAGATACTGTACTGACAGTAAAAAACAGAATGGATGTAAGGGTCCTCGAAGTATGGTTTCTACTGAATGCATATGGCTTTTTTTTTTTAGATGGAATCTCACTCTGTCACCCAGGTTGGACCCCCTCAACCTCCCCACCCCCTGCTGCCTCTCCCAACAGACCCCAGTATGTGATGCTCCCCTCCCTGTGTCCATGTATTCTCACTGTTAAATGCATTTCTTGTTAGTCCTCCACCCAAATCACTTTGCTTATCTTGGTCAGAAGGACAAAACTTCCTTTAAAATTCCTACTCCGAGGTACATTTTAATGTAAAAATTACTGTAGGAGAAGATGCACATTCTTTTTTTTTTTTTTTTTTTTTTTTTTTTTTTTTTTTTTTTTTTTTTTTTTTTTTTTTTTTTTTTTTTTTTTTTTTTTTTTTTTTNTTTTTTTTGAGACGGAGTTTCACTCTTGTTACCCAGGCTGGAGTGCAATGGCGCGATCTCGGCTCACCGCAACCTCCACCTCCTGGGTTCAGGCAACTCTCCTGCCTCAACCTCCTGAGTAGCTGGGATTACAGGCACGTGCCACCATGCCCAGCTAATGTTTTGTATTTTTAGTAGAGACGGGGTTTCACCATGTTGACCAGGACGGTCTCAACCTCGTGATCCACCCGCCTCGGCCTCCCAAAGTGCTGGGATTACAGGCGTGAGCCACCGCGCCCGGCACATTCATTTGTAAGTATATAGATTTATTGGTGGGTAAATTTTCAAACTATTTTTAACTGAAGGATGTAGATAGAGAGCACTATTAGGGGATAGAACTAGGGAGAGGAAGGATTTAAGAGAAAGGTGAAGATGAGTTGGGTCACCATTGTTCACATGACATTGGTGCCTATCCCAGAAGAGGTTCAGCGTTTCCAGAGCATAAACATAAAAAATAGCCTCTCAGCCATCTTTTCAGACATCTCTCAAAGCTAAGAAAGAGACCCACTGGTGGGTCTCAGAGAGACCATACTGAGGGGCATATGCTCAAAATTTTAAAACTTCAGGATAGGCCATGCAGTGGCTCACACCTGTAATCCCAGCACTTTGGGAGGCCAAGGTAGGCAGATCACCATCCTGGACAATATGGTGAAACCCCATCTCTACTAAAAATTGAAAAATTAGCTGGACATGGTGGCCCGTGCCTGTAATCCCAGCTTCTCGAGAGGTTGAAGCAGGAGAACCGCTTGAACCCGTGAGGTAGGGTTTCAGTGAGCTGAGATCGCGCCACTGCACTGCAGCCTGGCGACAGAGTGAGATTCTATCTCAAAAAAAATTAAAAAACAAAAATAAATAAAAATAAAACTCAGAATAGTAATATTACTGTCAACTGAAGAGGTAATCCATTGTGTTGTGGACAGAGCTGGTGACCCATTTACTTCCTACCTTCTTTTAAAAACTGTGTTGTATAATTTGAAGTATCTTCCAATCTCTCGCACTTCCTTATCCATTCTCACCCTCAACAGATGATGCTGGCCAGGCATGGTGGCTCACATCTGTAATCCCAGCACTGTGGGAGGCTAAGGAGGGTGGATGGCTTTAGCTTAGGGGTTCAAGACTAGCCTGGGAAACATGGAGAAACTCCACCTCTACAAAATATACAAAAATTAGCTGGGCATGGTGGCACACACCTCTAGTCCCAGTTTTTCGGCAGGGCTGAGGTGAGAGGGTGGCTTTAGGCCCAGCAGGCAGAGGTGGCAGTGAGCCATAATTGCCCCACTGCACTCCAGCCTGGACAACAGAGTGAAACTCTGTCTCAAAAAAAGAAAAAAAAAAAGGATGACACGGCTTCTTCATTTTACAGTAGATGTAAGAAATACAATAGAAAATACAAGTGAATAAAAGAAAATGTCCACAGCCTCCCATTGTGGCATTCAAAAAGCTGCAAGCACCAGAGCCCAAACACTGCCTTCCCCGCTGCTATCGTGGATGAAGTCATGGTGTCTAAGCTACAGACAATGTCTGTTCTTGTTCACTGGATTCCTTCTTCTTTTACCAACTCTAAGATGTTGCCCTCTTATCTATTCCACCAGCTGTTCTCTTCCCTCTCAACTGGCTCTTTTCCATTAGCATGCAAATATGCTGGTAATAATTTGCCAAATTCTCATTAGAAAAATAAAAACTTGAAAAATGGCACCTGCGTAATCAGTTTCAAACTATGTTTCCAAATGGAATAGACTCCATAGAAGTGGCAACAATGAGTCATTATTTTTCAAAATCAGATAATCGAATGGTAAATATTTAGTTTTTAAACTCCTAGCTTAATTTATAAAAAATTTCAGTTTGAATTTCTTAGTGAATTGATTAAAAAACTTTTGAATTAATAAGATGTTTTGACTAATTAGAGATATGGCTTCAATAAAAATCTTTATCTTTTATTCTAGATATGAAGATTTTCGATGCAGCAGTTACTGAAATGTCATATTTAAAGTTGTTAACAGAACTCTACAGAACATTTAACATGTTCAAGAAAAATAACAACTTTTAAACTGAGAGGTGAATAGACACTAGATATGTTTATACACTATAGAGAAGCACAGTGCTGGTATGTACCTCATGGCTTTCTCAGATACATGTCATCCCATGAGTACTCTATTTGTCAGAGATCCCAACTCATTTCTCGGATATCACCAAGAAATAGTTAAAAAGAATAAGCCCATATTTTAATAATCTTATGGATGTCATTGCACAGCAAATAAATACACTGTCATGATCTGTCATGGGTTTATGTGTTTGTCAGCTTGTTTAATATTTCCAGCTTATTTGCATAAGCTTCAAACCGATAAGTCAACAACTTGAAAATCAGAACACACTGAATACTTTGCCAATAAATAGTTACTTAGTTGGTTCCTAGTTCCTTCATTAATGGAGCTATTCTAGAAAACACAGACATACACAAACACGCATGCATACCATTGTGACAGCTGTTGTGTTGACAGGAGTGGGCTGCCCCTAAAACATATACTGAAGAAAGCACAAAAATTGCCATTCAAATCGTTGACCTGCCCCAGGTGAGTTGCTGACTGTGCTGCCTCTCCAGCACAAAGTGAAGTGGGGTTTTGACACTTGGTCTGTAGAGTCATCCAAGAGAATTGTCAGTCCACAGGCCCAAACCCCTACTTCTTCCATCAGGCATCTCTGAGGGGCCTGGAGTAGGGGGAGTCTCCCCTGCTTTCTTGAACAGTGAATCCCAAGGCTAATCTCACATATAGGCTTCAAGTGTGTTTGCTAGGGAGTCAGTGGGAAGAGAGGTCCTCACTCTACTGCTTTACACTTCCTCTGGTAAAACGGGTATAATAATAAGAGAGAGGGGGAAAAAAAAAGAACTTTCATATGATCTCACTCCCTCTCCCTGTTCCCTGTTTGCATCAATGTGTTGCTTTAGTTGACACTAAGCAATCTTCTTGGCAACTGACTCTATAGCTGCAGACAAAGGGATTTGAGTTGAGGCTAATGTGTCAGCACTCACCATTTATTTATTTATTTATTTATTTTATTTATTTATTTATTTTTGAGACGGAGTTTTGCTCTTGTTACCCAGGCTGGAGTGCAACGGTGCGATCTCGGCTCACTGCAACCTCCGCCTCCTGGGTTCAGGCAATTCTCCTGCCTCAGCCTCCTGAGTAGCTGGGATTACAGGCATGCGCCACCATGCCCCACTGATTTTTGTATTTTTAGTAGAGACGGGGTTTGATCATGTTGACCAGGATGGTCTCGATCTCTTGACCTCGTGATCCCCCCACCTCAGCCTCCCAAAGTGCTGGGATTACAGGCGTGAGCCACCACGTCCAGCCCACCATTTATTTATTTACTAATGAAGAATAACATTAGAATGCTCTAACAGTAAAAAAGTATGCCAGTAATTTTCAAGTCCTCTGGGTAGAGGAAGAGTGGAAATATGGGTGAAGGCTTCCCGTCTTCTTTTACAACTGATGCACCATTTATATCTGTTTTACATATTGATGTTCACTAATGGAGGATTCAGAAACCAGGTCTATTTTCAATCTGGGCTTCCTGTTGCTATCTATACCCATTAATCTTATGTCAGAGCAAAGCATTTTTTCTAGATGACTAAGAGTTGGCATTTCCCCTTAAACAGTACATTTATATTAAGGCTCATCTAGAAAACAGTTCAAATAGAAAATAAATAGTACATTAAAAAGAATGTATAAAAACCGAGGAGGAATCGAAACAAAAAGACCGCTGACTAATAACTCTTTCTCGTTCTCTCATAAAGTCCATATTTTATAATCCATGCCATTCCAGAGTCTTGAAATAACTTGATCCTTCTATGAGATCACCTTCTTTGTTTTGTTCAAAATTATTTTAAAATTTTATTCTCTATGTTGTAACATGATACAATTATAGTATCTCTCTTTTCCCCATTAAAAATATATGTCAGGGTGGACTGGAATCTAGTATTTTTCCTTCTGAATTACTTCTAACTCCGGGAGCGGTATAAGGAAAAGGGAAGTTACTCATTAAATATCAGTGAAAACATTACCACCATTTATTCAAGTAGAATAAAATATATAAAAAAGGAATTAAAAAATACTCATCATATGTGCAGACAAGTAGTTAATGAGCATATGGTGATTTATAACACTTCCCCTTAATAATGTATGTTTAAAGTGCCAAGTTGAAATTCAGGTATCAAGAGAACAGATCTTTATTACTTTTTATCAACTTCATTTAATGATAATATTTTTCAAAAATTAGTACGAAAGGGCATAGAGAATTCCCCATACCTCAATGTGTGAAGATAGTTATTCCAAAATTCTGCAAAACCAACTGCCCAGACCAACGACCATGCTTCCTAGTATACTCCGACTGCTTGGAAAGGCAAAGGGTGCCTCCTTCAGCAAAGAGAGACAAAGCCCAGGACATTCCTGTTGAAATGAATGATCAAGCTGAACCATGTTCTGTCATGACCATGGATACAGAGCTCATCCAACTCGTGGCTGGAATTTGATGAATAATATGGTGACAGTGCATAAAGTTGAGTATATCCCATCCTATTCTGCTACTAGAATTGACACTTTACCATTGGGAAATAATGAAAAGCCAGGTAGAATGTGAAAACCCGAGGATAGGAGTATTCCAAGGGAGTAAACCATCATTCTCAGCAAACTGACACAAGAACTGAAAATCAAACACCGCATGTTCTCACTTATAGGTGGGTGTTGAACAGTGAGAACACATGGACACAGGGAGGGGAGCATTACACACTGGGGTCTGCTGGGGGGACTAGAGGATGGACAGCATGGGGTAGAGAGTTGGGGAGGGATAATATGGGGAGAAATGCCAGACATAGGCGGTGGGATGGAGGCAGCAAACCACATTGCCATGTATATACCTATGCAACAATCCTGCATGTTCTCCATATGTACCCTAGAACCTAAAGTGCAATAAAAAATATATATAAATTAAAAAACAAAACAAAACAAAACAAAAAAACACAAATACTAAGTTGAAACTCCAAAACAATAGTTGCTAAAGTTGCCATTTTCACTCATATTATTATTATTCAGATCAGCAGCATACTTCATAAGAACTGAGTTAATTAATGCACTAATATGAAAGGGCTATAAAATACCTTGGCTAGTAAAGGAAGCAGTCAGGATAAATTTCAGAATCATGAGAAATAAGGAGGAAAGGTGAACATTTTACTTGAAAGGAGTTGCCCAATGTAAAAGAAAACACAGGCTTTTAAAACTCTTTTATGGCTAAATGGAAAAAATTGGAACTTCCAAGAGCAATAAGGAAAACTATGAAAAATGGTTTATTCTGGAGTTCCTCTATCTGTGAAAATATTAACATCCAACTAAATGAAAATTACTATAGAGATCAAGATAAATCCATTTAAATTAATGACTCATCAAGGGGAGAAAAACAACTGAAGCAGCCATTGAAAAATGTTATTAGTGAAAAGGGAGTCTAGCTGAAGTGTTTCTGTCTGCATTCCTTTCTACAGAGCACATACATAGCAGCACAATTTAAAGAATTTATAATAAATCTTGCTATTATACAAATTCAAATATGCCATAACTTTTTGTTATATACAAAAACTTACAAAAAGAAATTTATATCAATTAATCAGTCCCCTTTTCCATGACTATTATGTAATCATTATGTATTCCTGAATGAAGGATATTCATAAAGGGAAGAGAAGAGGATAATATGGCAAAGAAAGCAAGAGAAAGATTCCTTGGAATATCCTATTAATACCCCCTAGGCTTCTCTCTTTAGTCATTTTCTTTTTTGTTCTGCACACTTCAACTAACCGATCTATACTTTTATTCTAGAACTTCTATTCTAAGCCTCAGGCTCATGTATCCTACCATCTACAACATAGCTCTATGAGAATGTCCTTAAGAAACCAAGAAAGGAAAGTGCGGAACTTAGAGTATAGTACTAGTAGGGATATTAATACCATTAGACCTGAAGTGGGACGAAGAGAGGATTCCTGGAACCAGGAATATAGGTCTGTGATGAGGGATATCTGCCAAGAGCTGTGGTCGTTAGCAGAGGAAGGTAACAATCTGTAGCGATCTCCCAGAAGGAGTAGTGAGGTCATCAATACCTTAATCCACCTCTCCTCTTGTCTCTATCATTTTCTGATGCTTCCCATTGGTTGAGCCCAACTGACAGCTACAGGATGGAAGAATCCGTGGATGAAGTCAAGATCAGTCAGCTTCATGGTGAAAGAGTGGAGAATAAAACACATCCAGTGCACCTACCTTTTCAAAATCTTTTATATTTTTCTGTATTCTGATCTTTCTACGTTGTTTATAGTTTCATGAACTCGAGGTTCACGGGGGAGAAATAAACAGAAAGGGAGTTCAGGTAGAGAATTCATTGAATATGAAGAGGAGACATGCAAGGTTGTCTCAACAGAAATAAAATAAGCCATGCTATTAGGTTTGGAAGATAATCTACAGTTTAGTGAGACCTTAGAGAAAGGGAATATGGAGGAAGAAATCAACAGAATCGTGAAATAATATTCTTTGACTCTGAAAATGAGATGATAATAACATGTAAAAGAGAATGGTGAAAGTTTGAAATTTCACGCAAAGCTAAACACACGTATGTACCTAGTTTATTTGCTCAGACAGCAGACCACCAACTTTTTTTTAACAATGGCATTGTGGAAGGGAAATATACACATAGATAAAAATGTATATGTGTAGGTATATGCATATGTATGTGATATTTATGTATGTGTAGAAAGAAGAGGAGAAAAGAATCTAGACGGCCTTGGGTCATTTTCTCTTCCCTTTTGATAGCCCACCGAGGTGTCAACTCACCGTCTGTTACCTCAAAGAAAGAACAAAAAATTCTTGACTGATATAAGCATCTGAGCCCTGGAGGCTCTTCTCATAATAAAACAAAGTCATTTGTCTATCTAGATTCATAGTCCACCAGTCCAGCTCTGGCCCAAGCTCTCCCCTTACCATGATGGTGAGAGGATGGATAGGAAAATGTCCCAATGCATGTGCCTGTCAGGAGTAGTGCTGTGCTGCTTGGATTAGTCTTCTTGCCTCCACGCTCAGTGTTGATGGACCTCCTCTGAGGTCAAGTGGGGTAACACTAGGTGCCAACAGATACTGCCTTTCCGATGCTGCATTGCCTTCTCCTGTTTTACTTTGTCTGCTGGATATATATATATATTTTTTTTCTTTAAATTTTAAGGCATAGGATGCCTGCTCTGCATAAGAAATTTTGGGTTTGCATGTCTGTTTCAGCCACTGTCTATGAGCTTTCTGAGGAAAAAGTCATATCCATCCTTTTCATTTTCACTGCCTGTCGGTAGAATGCACGTGCCAGGCATTTGGTGAATGTTTGTTGAATGAATAATTGGGTGTGTGGCATAACTTAATGTCTTATGAATGTGAAATGTTACTAACTATGGGTTTCTAAGGATACACAAAATAAATTAAAGCATTCATATAACTAAGATATTTGTGATTTTGGAAAATCATAGAAAACACAGAACAGAAAATCTATCTATGGACTTAACAGCATTTTGATAATTTATAGAGGATCAGAACTCTATTGAGGTCTCTGAAGGATCCATTTGTCACTACCAGAAATTCAGTGATATTAACATTCACAGCTAACACAGGAGTAGTGGGGCACTTAGACGCTCAGTCTTTAAACAGTCAGACTATATCTTAGTTTTAATGAAGTGAAGCAATACAAAGCAAAACAAAAACGGAATCAGTCTACAAGTCTGTCAAAAGATGTCTGACAGTGTGGCGATTCTTCAAAGACCCGAAGACAGAAATACGATTCAACCCAAGGATACCTTACTGGGTGTATACCCAAAGGAATACAAACAGTTCTATTATAAAGACACATGCACATGTATGCTCATTATGGGACTATTCACAATAATAAAGACATGGACTCAACCTAAATGCCCATGATGATAGATTGAATAAAGAAAACGGGGTATATATAAACCATAGAATACTATGCAGCCATAAAAAAAGAACAAGATTATGTCCTTTGCAGGAACATGAATCCAACATGAAACTGGAGGCCATTATCCTTAGCAAACTAACACACACACAGAAAACCAAATACCATATGTTCTCACTTACAAGTGGGAGCTAAATGATGAGAACACATGAACACATAGAGGGAACAACATACACTGGGGCCTATTGGGGGGTTCTGGGTCAGAGGAAGAAGAGGATCAGGAAAAATAACTGATGGGTACTAGGCTTAATACCTGGGTGATGAAATAATCTGTACAAAGAACCCCTATGACACAAGTTTATCCATGCAAAAACTCTGCATTTGTAGCACTGAACTTAAAAAAGTTTTAGTCCAGGTGTGGTGGCTCACACCTGTAATCCCAGCACTTTGGGAAGTCGAGGTGGGCAGATCACCTGAGATCAGGAGTTTGAGACTAGCCTGATGAACATGTAGAAACCCTGTGTCTACAAAAAACACAAAATTAGCCAGGCGTAGTGGCACATGCCTGTAATCTCAGAAACTCGGGAGGCTGAGGCAGGAGAATCACTTGAACCTGGGAGGTGGAGGTTGTGGTGAGCTGAGATCATGCCATTGCACTCCAGCCTGGGCTACAAGAGCAAAAATCTGTCTCTAAAAAATAAAAAAGAGTTTTAAAAAAGGTGTGTGGGAGGCAGTTTCCTAGAGTAGAAACTCGATCATCATGGGTAGAGAACAGTGTAGAAGTCAGACAACTAGAATTTCATGATTGAAGAACATAAGCAGTTTGAACAATGCCACTGGTTCTCAATTTCTCTTTTATGAAATGACAGGGCTGGATTATAAGATCTTCCATACTGCTTTAATTAAGTTTATGAATCAATAAAGTAATTAGAAAAATAATAGTAGAAGAAGGAAGGAGAAGAAATGAGGAAGAGGGAAATTAAAATACTGCTTTTAACAGAATGTTTTGCACTCCATAGTGACAGAATATAGCAGAGTTATAAATATATTTTATATCATCATATTAGAAACAAGTAATTATTTGTCCTGTTCCAAATGTTGGAAAAGTATTGTGGATATCTTCAAAGTTTCACTCATAGGTTGGCTGCTCTTTTCTCTCTCCACAACCTCACAAGTCCTCGAATCTCATCCAAATGGGACCAATAAGCTGTGTTCTGCTTTCACCCACCCTAAAACTGGAGTTTCGGTTTAGCATTTAAGGGTCTTGAGTGACAGATCCTGTGCGTATGACAGAGAAGTAGCCTAAACCTGCATGCATATAAGAGATGCTCCAAAGATGCTATTTTCTCCTCAATCTGAAAACAACTGAAGAAAGAAGAGAAAGAAAAGAGCAGGAAGAAAATATGGGTGGCAGCATCTGGAAAACCTATAGCAGGAGGAAAGACAAAGAATGCATGTAGATCAAAGGTTGCCATTTCAGTAGAAAAATAGATCTTTTCTCACTAGTCAATTCACCGTAGCATACAAGGAAAGTGATATAGGGCTTACTATAATGATTGTGGAGGGTGGGAAGGAGTCAATGAAACAATGAATACATTCACTGAAATATTGATTTGTGTAAGGTTCTTCTATCGCAGATCCCAAGTTATTCTTTCGGGATATCATTAGGAAAGGATAGCAAATCATCCCCCTCTGTCCTCTTCTCATATGGCAATCTCTCACTCCCTCTTTTCTCCTATGCAATCAGAGAGGGAAGAATGCAGTTCTGTCAAGTGCATCATAAATACTGTGAAACAAAGGGGAAGTAAGCTGCAGTTATAGAACCTACAGCTGGTCAGCTAAGCCAGCCTCTCTAGCAAGTCATATTTTATTATTTTCTTCTGCAGCATCATTTCTCTAGTGCCTATTTTATATCTTACATAAGCTTTCACATTAAATCTACATTCACCCTCACCTTTCTCCAGACTGGGAGTGCTATACTGGTGGTTGCTTTACAACAAATTCTGTGTATCATCAAAATTGACAGGGTTTCCTTGTCATCGATGTGCTGCGCACCTTTTGCCTCATTTCTATTAGAAGAATGAAGCTGAAGTAACAAGAGCCATTCTAGCTGGATATTCCACATGATCTTATGCAAATAGCTTCACGGAGGGGCCCCCTCTGTTTGAGAATGAGGAGTCTCATGTAATGGAGGCCATGCCGGGCTGGCTCACATATGTAATCCCAGTGCTTTTGGGGACTGAGGCGGGAGGATCGCTTGAGGCCAAGAGTGTAAGATCAGCCTGGGCAACAAAGGCACTATGCAAAACAATTTTTTTAATTAGCCAGACATGGTGGTGTGTGCCTGTAGTCCTAGATACTCCAGAGGCTGAGGCAGGAGGGTCACTTGAACCAAGGCTGCAGTGAGCCATGTTTTTGCCACTATACTGCAGCCTGAGACACAAAGCGAGATTCTGTCTCTCAAAAAAAAAAAAAAAAGAAAGAAAAAGGTTGGGGGGTCATGCTGTTCTGTAAAAGCTCTGGACTTGTTCAATCCTGGTTCAGGCTCTCCCACCAATTTACTGTGTGACTTTTGCAACTTCTTCACTTTTTTTTTTTTCTTTTTCTTTTTCTGTTGTTGTTTTTAGTTGAGGACTGAAATTCAGCTTTATTTATTCCTTTACATTGTTCACTGGAATTTGTGTTGCAATTTTCAATTCCTACAGTGGATGGTTTTGAGATTGGGGACCTTCCATAGAATGCTGGATTCCTTCACAGATGTGGAAAAGGCTCGGGCACCATCCATTTCCTGGCAAGTAACTTCCACTCCTTTGAAGTGAAGGTGGTTATCATGGCAGGTTCCATGGAAGCCTGTTGAGGCAATAGCCTCAACTACCCTGTTCATTCCCACAGGGACAGGAGCATCTTGGAGGGGGCTTCACCAGCATCGTGATTTGCATCTTTATTGTCCTACAGGGACCTTTTGCTTCCCAGAACCCACACTTGTCCTGATGAGGAGTGAGGGTACTTCCACTTCTTGATGTAAATTCTACATTTACAAAGTGAGATGATCTTCATAAAAAAAAAAAAAAAAACCAAAAAAAAAAAAAAAAAAAAAAAAAAAAAAAAAAAAACATGAACAGGAGAGAAATCTTTTATGATCATTAAAAAAAATAGATGTTTTATCTACTTAGTAATCAGATTATTAATCAGAAAAATGCAAGTGAAGACCACTATGAGATATCACTGAACTCCCACTAGAGAGGCAATAACAACAAAATATTATAATACTGGGTGATGATGAAAAGAATGTGAATAAGGATGATCCCTTCTACATTGCTGGAGAAATTGTCCCCTATGGAAAACAGTTTGGTCTTATCTCATGAATGTGAATAATTCTAATTCTGTACCTACAAATTCCTTAGAGCAAAGGTTTATGCTATAGAAAAATCATGATGTTTGAATCAAATAAATAAATGTATTTACCTATATTTTTACAAATTTAAGGGTACAGAAAGAGTACTCATGAATGAAGGGGTTATTGTATTCATGTGGAATTTCATATTTTCATTTCAGAATCTTTTTACAAACATCTCACTTGATCATTTTAAAAGTCAAATAGCGTTTTATTTTTTTTTCCCATTTATTTATTTTATTGCATTTTAGGTTTTGGGGTACATGTGAAGACCATGCAACATTGTTGCATAGGAACACACGTGGCAGTGTGATTTGCTGCCTTTCTCCCCATCAGCTACATCTGGCATTTCTCCCCTTGCTCTCTCTCCCCAACTTCCCACCCCCCACCGTCCCTCCCCTATTTCCCCCCAACTGGCCCCAGTGTGTAGTGCTCCCCTCCCTGTGTCCATGTGTTCTCATTGTTCAACACCCGCCTATGAGTGAGAACATGCAGTGTTTGATCTTCTGCTCTTCTGTCAGTTTGCCGAGAATGATGGTTTCCAGGTTCATCCATGTCCCTACAAAGGACCCTAACTCATCGTTTTTGATGGCTGCATAATATTCCATGGTGTATATGTGCCACATTTCCCTATCCAGTCTATCGTCAATGGTCATTTGGGTTGGTTCCAGGTCTTTGCTATTGTAAACAGTGCTGCAATGAACATTCGTGTGCACGTGTCCTTATAGTAGAACGATTTGTAATCCTTTGGATATATACCCAGTAATGGGATTACTGGGTCAAATGGAATTTCTATTTCTAGGTCCTTGAGGAATCGCCACACTGTCTTCCACAATGGTTGAACTAATTTACACTCCCACCAACAATGTAAAAGTGTTCCTATTTCTCCACATCTTCTCCAGCATCTGTTGTCTCCAGATTTTTTAATGATCGCCATTCTAACTGGCGTAAGATGGTATCTCAATGTTGTTTTGATTTGCATTTCTCTGATGACCAGTGGTGATGAGCATTTTTTCATATGATTGTTGGCATGATGTATGTCTTCTTTTGTAAAGTGTCTGTTCATATCCTTTGCCCACTTTTGAATGGGCTTGTTAGTTTTTTTCTTGTAAATCTGTTTTAGTTCTTTGTAAATTTTGGATATCAGCCCTTTGTCAGATGGGTAAACTGCAAAAATTTTTTCCCAATCCTTTTGGCTAAGATCAAGTGTAGGAAAATAGTGTTTTAAAAAGTTGATGTTATGGCTACTTTTGTGAGAAAAGAAATAGAAATTATTTGAATCATATAGAGAAAATATACATCCAGAGCTAGAGGGGAATTCTTTTCAATTGATATAAAGAAAGGATATTCAGACAAACAGACAAACCTGGGTTTGGATTTTGTTTTTTAAAAAACAGGATCTTGTTCTGTCACCCAGGCTACAGTGCAGTGGCACGATCGTAACTTATTTCATCCTTGAACTCCTTGGCTCCAGCAATCCTCCCACCTTAGCCTCGAAAGTAGCTAGAACTACAAGTGCAAACACAATGCTTGGCTATTTTTTTGTTTTTTTTTTGTAGTGACTGGGTCTTGTTATGTTGCCATGTTGGTCTTGAACTCCTTGCCTCAAGTGATCCTTTCACCTCGGCTTCCCAAAGCACTGATATTACAGGTATGAGCCATGGTGCCCAGCTGGAGTTTTATATTAAGCATTTGCTGGCATTAATAATGATGGAAGAAATATTTTGCCTCTCTGAGTTTCCATGTCTTCATCTTTTAAAAAAATGAAGCTAATTATCTCTACATTCTGGAGTTATTAATGAAGATTAAATAATTTATCTGCAGTGTATTAAATATTAGTTTCTGATTCCTTTTCCTTCTATATTACAGGCTTCTTTGTAATGAGCCACCAAGAAAAAAGGCCATCTATCCAAGGACACTGCCTAACGTCGTTGTGGGATTAGCACAGACACATCTTTGGATTGCTGTTCTGGACAGGTAATAACATCTTACAGTTTGTTCTTGATGTCCTTCAATCATGCCCCTTTCATTCCACCTTGATTGCTTTCCATAGCTGCATTCCCTTCCCTTCTGTTATGAAATGTCTGTGGATCCACCGTGAACTGACTTGATGCTACTTCCCTTTCCCAAGGATGCTGCCCTCTCAGATGATCAATGGGAGACTGCTTATTCCCTCACTCCCTGTGCATCAGAGGAGCAGTATTGGAAGAAAGGTCTCACTTTGTTTTTAATGTTCAAGCTATTTCCTCTTAACCAAAGAAAAACAACTTGGCATTCTTGACTATTTAATCCTGCCTCCTCTGCCACATAGCCAAATGCGTGGTCACCCAGTCACTTTTACAACATTTGACTCTGGACTCATGATAATCTTCCACACTTCTGATTCCACTAAGTGCTTGGTTGACTTAAATGTCCACTCAGCTGACCCATGAAGTATCCTAAACTAAGATTTTCTTGACCTCCTCAACTTCATTTACCCTCACTTCCACTCATTTTCAGTGATCCACTCCTATTGGCACAAGTTTGGCCTACTTGTAAATTAGAATTATTCTATCTTTTAAATCTTAAACTTTAATATTCTACTCCATGACTCCAATTTAGTTTTCCAGCTCACTACCTTTCTTTCTTCCAATATATCAACCACTGTAGGAAAAAAACCCATACTAGGCCCTCTATTTGTCTTCCAGTTAATAATGCTTCTCATAACCTTATTTTCCCATTTTCATGTCTAGCTAGATGACCTTTACTCCATAGTCCGTTACCTTATGCATTAATGGATTTGGGCCACTGGCTGT
Organism: Cebus imitator; assembly: GCF_001604975.1. Taxonomy (NCBI): domain Eukaryota; kingdom Metazoa; phylum Chordata; class Mammalia; order Primates; family Cebidae; genus Cebus; species Cebus imitator. Next base: position 1,783,424 of record NW_016107634.1, read on the forward strand.
TTGCTGTTGTATAGAATCTGTCCTGTGAACAGAACCATTCTAGACGCTCCAGCAGCAGAGTTAACTATTGCCTAGTGCGGCAGAAAAATCCCCAGCCATGAGGAACGGAACCATGATGAAGAGAAGATCCCGGCCCCACCAGAAGTTATCTCTCCATCCAAATTCCCTTAATAGTCATTTCAAACCTTCACTGTTTCTCAAATTTCCCTAATTCTTGATGTTGTCTCTTGTCTCCTACGTGATTAGGAACTGAGGCCATTAAGAGAGAAAGGCCTAGTTACCCATCCTTGCCACCTATTGACTTCTCTCAAATTGTACCCCAGATTTTCTCCTGACTCTATGGAAGCCAGCCTCTTTCAGCTGCACTGAATACCACCACCAGGTGCCATCAACACTAGCCTTTTCAAGGTCATTAATTGCTGTTTCTTGATGTTTAAATTATAAACAATAATAATAATAATAATAATGGGAGTAATCATTCTCTTTAAAGAAGCAGGTTTCCTAGCCAAAATCCCAGATAGGAAAAATTTCTATCAGGTTAATTGGTACACAACATAAAAGGCCTCCTGGGCAGATGGCCAAACCAACATAGTTGAAAGAGCTCTAATAAGCTTTCCAAGGAAAGATTGTGCTGTTAGACTGATAAAAACCCAGAATAATTACTTTACTACATGTTTACATTAACCTTTGTCATCAAAGTAGAAAAACCTAAATACCTCGATTATCCATTGCTGTATTGTTTTTCTTCAATTTAACATTTTATTTGTAACATTGTTTCTATCCCAGTAGCCTCCATTCCTAGATATTAAGAAAATGAGAAAAATTTAAAAAGGAACACATATTTTTTTCTAGATCAAATATCTGTCTTTTAATTTTTTTTCCTTCCTCTGCCATCTTCCCATGGAAAAGAAAAAGAAAAAAGAAAAACAAACAAACAAAAAACCATGGCAGCTCTCACAGTGTTCCAAACTACTTGCTGGCCTTGGACATACGACCTGCCAAATCTTTCCTTAATCTACTGAGACAGTGAAGGTTTGGTTGATGCTGTCATTGAAGACGAGACGCGAAAACTATTTGGCTAACATAAAATGGAGGATTTTATTTGGGCAGATATTTTGATAGAATGAATCTAATGATTCAACCTTTTGCTCCCCTTAGTGTACCACCTACCTAGCAAAGTAACTGCAATAATTCTTCTGATTGCCATTCTCTAGGTCTGTAACTGAAGACCTAGAAGCTGACGGTAACCCAGAAGGACCCTACAGAGTCAAGAAGCCTGGCCTTTCAGATCCTTTTCTTCTTTCTTGGAGGAAAATGCTTCCATCATAAGTATTTCCAAACCTCTCTGTCTTTAATTTGGACACAGGCCACTGTGTGAATATGTTTAAATTATGATGCCTCATAGATTCAAATGACTTACAAATGTATTTACAAACGAGTAGCATTATTCTACTCGTAGGAAGTTTGAATATAAATAAGCACAGAAAATACAGGTACTAAGCTAAAATACACATTTTGCATTGGAAATGTATTAAAAACAGAATCAAAAAACCCACAAAAACAAAAATCTGAATTTTTCCCACTGCACTTTCAATCACCAGAAATCTAAGAAAAGGATTATAGTTTATTGAGACATAAATGAACATATGCTGGAAATAAAATTACGTTTTCTGAAATATAGCAATAGCAGCAGCAAAATCTTTTTAGATTGTAAAAATGTTGAGGGAAAAGCCCTGTCATGTTTCATGTATCCTTGTATCTCATACTATTTGGCAGAGTGCCTAATTAGTAGATATTCAATAAATGCTTTGAAAATTAATTCACACATAATTTAATATAATTTTACCAGCTCATATAACCTATTTTGATACTGTTTCCAACAGCAAACATCTTCAAGTTAGAATTTCTGATAATATATTCAAATCTTTGGCCTCATACAATACTTTTAATTTTCAGAATATTTTTACATACATTATATAACTTAATTTATAGGCTAATTCTGAGATAGATTGTTATTCCCTTTCGCCAGCTGCAGCAATTAAATCTAAGAAGAGTTGAATGATTTGCATGATGTGATATTTAGCTAGGAGCAAAGATGGGTCAAGAATCTCTTCCAGGCAGTTCCTAGTCTGGTTCTCTTTCCATTTCAACGTACTGCTATCTTTCAATCTATATAAAACAAAGATATTGTATAGAATTTGCCTCTTCACTAACAAAGAACAAGAGTGTCTACCTTATCAAGTTGTGTAGATTAACTGAAATTAAGATAGAAGTGCTTAGTGTTTGTCCAGGCACACAGTAAGTGCCCAATAAATAATTGCTGAAATGTAATATGTTAATATTGGTACAAATAAAGAAATATGACTTAAAAATTGAGGTGAAAATGTCTCCAGGAAGATTTTTCATGCTATTTATGACTGAATGAAAGAAGAGCTAGCATAGCCAAAGCAAGACTAAGCAAAAGAACAAATCTGGAGACATTACATTATCCAACTTTAAACTATACTACAAGGCTATAGTTACAAAAACAGCATGGGACTGGTATAAAAACAAGCCAATGGGACAGAATAGAGAACTCAGAATTAAAGGCAAATATTTACAGTCAACTGATCTTCAATAAAGCAACAAAAACATAAACTGGCAAAAGGACACCCTATTCAATAAATGGTGCTGGGATAAATGGCAAGTCACATGTGGAAGAATGAAACTGGATCCTCATCTCTCACCTTACACAAAACTCAGCTCAAGATGGATCAAAGACTTAAATCTAAGATAGGAAATCATAAAAATTATAGAAGATAACATTGGAAAAGCCCTTCTAGACTTTGGCTTAGGTAAAGACTTCATGACCAAGAACCCAAAAGCAAATGTAACAAAAACAAAGATAAATAGATAGGACTTAATTAAACTAAAAAGCTTCTGCAAAACAATAGAAATAATCAGCAGAGTAAACAGACAAACCACAGGGGTGGGGGAATCTTTGAAATCTATGCATCCGAAGAATGACTAATATCCAGAATCTATAAATAACTCAAGTCATCAAGAAACAAACAATCCCATCAAAAAATGGGCTAAGGACAAGATATACAAATAGCCAACAAACATATGAAGAAATGCTAATTATCAGAGAAATGCAAATCAAAATCATAATGCGATACCACCTTACTCCTAGAAGAATGGCCATAGTAAAAAAAATTATGTATATATAGATGTTGGTATGGATGTGATGAAAAGAAAACTTTTACACTGCTGGTTGGAATGTAAACTATCAGGATGATATAAAAGCAATTGTGATTTTTGCCATTAAAAGTGATGGCAAAAACCACAATTGCTTTTGCACCAACCTAATAATACAACCTCTATACAAAACAATGTAGAGATTCCTTAAAGAACTAAAAGTAGATCTACTATTTGATCCAGTAATCTCACTCCTGGGTATCAACCCACAGGAAAAAAAATCAGTATATCAAAAAGATGCTTGCACATGAAATGATTATAGCAGCACAATTTGCAATTGCAAAAATATGGAACCAGCCCAAATGCCCATCAATCAACCAGTGGATAAAGAAACTGTGAGAAATATAAAATGGAATATGACTCTGCCATCAAAAGGAACAAAATAATGGCATTTGCAGCAACCTGATAGAATTGGAGGCCATTATTCTAAGAGATGTAACTCAAGAATAGAAAAAAAAAAAAAAAACTTTGTATGTTCTCACTAATAAGTGGGAGCTAAGCTATGAGGATTCAAAGGCATAAGAATACAATGGACTTTGGGGATTGGGGGAAGGGTGGGAAGGGGTGACGGATGAAAGCCTACACATTGGGTACAGTGTACCCTGCTTGGGTGATAGTTACACCAAAATCTCAGAAATCACCACTAAAGAACTTACTCATGTAACCAAACATGTTCCCCAAATGACCTGTTCCCCAAAAACCTATTGAAATTTAAAAAAAGAAAAAAAAAAAAAAAGAAAGCCAACTCAAAAGGTCATTTTGGTCCTATTAGTGCAGCTGTGGTCAATAAGTTTACATTCACATAGCGGAGGATCCTATCTACCACAGAGTTGAGAACAATCTTTCAATTTGTTTCTGCATTAGTGTCTTAATGTGTCCAGATATATCCTGTTGTATACATGGGCAAGAGGTATCTATATGTATTAAACTATCTGAAAGAAGAAGTCTATTAGCCAGTGTTTTGCTTATATTTATAAATATGGACATTCCTTTCTTTTGAGGTATTGATTTTGAGATTCTTTGTGTTCTCCATAAGTGAGCTATTGTTTTCTCCATAATTGAGCTATGGACCATTTTAATCTCTGTTCTATTCTCCTGTTGAATTTTTATGACATAATCATTGATACTCTATCAATATGAAACAAGATCCTACCTTGAAAAACTTGTGAGTTCCTGTTCCCATTTTCTGGTCTTCGGAAGAAGCTCTTTTACTCTTTTCCTAAACTGTTCCCAGAATATGACATCAAGTTACAGAATCACTGATTTTGGAACAGACTTTTCATCAATGAAATATTAGCTTGGTGACAGTTGCAAGCATAATAGGAACACTATGTATCATAGATGCATAAATTAACATAATTGTATAACTCATATTATAATGCAAAGGGTCTTAGGCTGCACTAGCAAAAGAAACAAAAATGCTATTCCAGTGACAGAAAGTTATGCTCCTATTATTCTGTTTGTTTTCAATGTTTTGAGGAAAACAACAGTTGTAAGCTAAGTTGCTTCCACCAGAGCTTAAAGACAAAGCAGGAAGCCATACAACATTGGAAATAGTTAAAGGCACAGAATAAAAAGAATGCATGAGAAGAGATAATATAGATTTATTCAGTACAGCTACAGAGACATTACTGAGGCAACCTCAGTAATGATTGGATGTCACCAGGAGGCAGATGACAGCTAAAAATGAACAAGAATTCTGATGATGGTTGTGCTCCCATAATGAGATGGGCTGCTCTGCCAAACAGGGAGCTTCCTGACACTGAAGGTATCCAAAGAAAGGCTAAATGGCTGACTGTTATTTGAGCTGAAGACGGAGCCCCAGTGTGAGCTGGGCTTGTTGACCTCTAAGTTGCCTTCCAACCCTCGGCAGCTATGATTAAAATGGAAATGTGACTCCATACGCAATTCCTAGCACAGAATGAAGACTCTGACAGTAAGAGGTTAGAACATAATATGAAGGGCAAAGACGCATTTTGAAGGGAAAAGAAAAGAGAGAAGAAAAGAAATAATTTTTAAAAATTTCTCTTGTGCATTGTCTGCGGCCACCCCAGTGAGTGTCTAGAAACCAGCAAAGCATGGGAAAAATCAAAGAGGATAAAGAGATTTGGGAAAACTAAATTATTTCTCTGCATTCCTCTTCCCCGCAGATGATGATGAGAGAGCGGGCCTGCCCTGGGGTTATTCTTCCCCGACAGTGAAGGTGAGCCTCTGTCAAGGAGTGATGTGTTAAGTGAAAGGGTAAAGGGACAAGAGAAGCACTACAAATGCCAGACATCACAGAGGAAGGATGCGAGCTCTGAAAGAATCTCTGAAAGAATGAGAGAACAGCACTCTGGGCCTCCTAACAAAAATGTGTTTTATCTTTCAAAATAGGCACTCTAAAAATTGAGTCCTGCAGGGGTGCCCTGCTTGTTACTGGGTTTTGGTAATAGAATGAACACTGGTCCTTGGGAACAGGTGGCCAGAAGCACTTCCTAAGGGAAGGAGGAGGGTGAGCTTCTGGAAGCTGCCAGCATACAAAATTTTGCTTTCTCCAGTACATAAAGAAGTTAAGAAAACACTTTCTGTGGTTTGCTTGACTGGGGACTTTGCTTAGAGCTTCAAAGCTGCTGCAAAGGGGACCTTCAGAGAAATGACAGTGATTCTCAATGAAAGAAAAATAACAGAATTCAAATATTGCATTTTTCATGTCTTTATCCTACTCTGTTAATGTGCAAAGGCCTACACTGGGTGTTCCACAGTAAGACTGCTACAAAAATCGCTAGACTCCTTGTACCCCACTTCCTCTTGAGGTATGGCTGTAACTCTAAAAGCTGAGCAGGTTTTTTCAGTTCATTATTTTCATAAAATCTCACAAGCATCTAAAAGATAGAAAGTTCCTATTGAAGCCTAGGAAACAGAGACTCAGAGAGGTGTACTTCCTAGCCCCAGGTCATATAGCTAGAAGTGGACAGAGCCAAGGTGTTGAAACTGAACTGTCTGACTCCAGACGACACCACTGTCCTTCCAACCTATGAACCATGAAAATATTCTGTCAATTAAGCAGAAACATCCACGACTAGAAGGATACCTCTTCTCCCTTACAATTCTCAAAGTTAACAATGATAAATAATAAAACAAAAGCAACAAGCACAACAAGCTCAGTGACACTGACACGAGACATTGCCTGTAGTTAAACACACACACTAACAGGTTGGGAAAAGACAAACCTCTTCCTGGACTGCATGAAAGAAATCCACGTAGGAAGAACAGCATACTGTGCAGGACAACACAGTTTGCTTCACTTCAATTATTGTTGATTTGAATGTCTTGTTTGTAATAATAGTATAGAGATCTGGCTATTCACCCATATTCTTCTCTTAACTAGCTGTAGGTCTTGAAAAATCATGTCACGTTTTGGAACTTTATTTTCTCACTTGATAATGATGGGATAGGACCATATTATGTCTGAGGTACCTTTTGTTTCTAAAAGTAATGATTCTGGATTTAGGTTGCAACCAGATCATGAAATATTTTGCATGTCAAGTTAAGGTATCTGGACTTTGTCCTGCATACCATGGAGGAAGCATTGAAGAGTTTTAAGCTAGAGGCTGATATAACAACGGTAGTATTTTTGGAAAATTAATCTCATAACTGGATACAGGATGAATTGTACTAAGAAGAGCTTAGTGGTATGAAGTTTAGATAAGAGATTAATGCAGTAAACCCAGGCCTTAGCAGATAAGGGGACGAACTAGGACCCTGTTCTAGAATCTTTACGTAGGACTATATTATTAGCTGGGCAAGGTCAAATCCCTGTTGTACTTGACAGTCCTTCAAATGTCAGGAGACAGTATGCTTTTACTTGGTCACTGTTCTTCCAAGATAAACGTCCTCAGTTGTGACAGATAATCCTTAAATAAGCATTACTTAATGGGTAAAGGTATTTCAAAGCCAAGAAAACACCTATACTTCATTGGTTGTGTTATATAACCTATCTAATTCACAGTTTCTTCATAGGAAAAAGGAAAAATTGTACTACCTAACATCCAGAAGTTTTGAAAGGATTAAATCTAAATGCTATAGTTCATGGTTTGTAGCTTAATCAATGTACAATAAATAGCAATATATTCTTATTATTATGTATCCTACTTACCTTGTCTGCTAATATTTCAGGATGAAAGTGCTTTCCTTAGTTTGTGATTCAGAATTAATAGTGACAATCGTACTGGAAACTGACTTTGGGCTAGGCTCCTTTTGACCATCTGGCTATGCTCTTAAGTCTCATAATAACTCAGTAAGTTATGTGCTACTGTTAACTCCATTCTACAGTTGAAGACCTAAGGAACAAGATGATTGAGTAACTTTCCAAAGTCACACAACTAGGAGACAATCACAAAGCCAGTATTTAACAGGCAAGCAAATTCCAGAGTCTATGTTTTTAACCACTACAGAAGGCTTCCTCTCTGATCTGCCAACGAGAGTATACTGTACTGCTTCAAGTACAGGCAGCTGTCAAAGATTGTGTCCATGGCTTCATAGCATCTGAATTATACCACCGACATATCAGTTTTGCTGCTGCATGCACTAATTCTTTCATACAAACTGCTTTATTCTTTTCTTGTTTATTGTTTGAAACTTAACAGATAACATACTTATTAATTTAAATACCAGTTTTTGCTCCCTATTTAAACCTACTGATGTTGCTTACATTTATGATTCTAAATTTTAAAACTATCCTGTTCAGCTCTGCTTATCCACAAGTGTATTGCTTTTTATCAGGATTTCATCAGAACCATTAGGAAATGTATTACAAAGCTAAAGAACCCAGTGCAGAATAAAATCATAACTGGTAAGCTGTTCCTAAACTAAAATTGTTACATAATCAATATTCACTGGATATAATTGTTTAACTGCCAGTGAATTCATTTAAATAATTCCTCTTGCATTTCACAATATTTAATTTTCACTACAAGCATACTTTCTCCTGTGAAGCTTCATCACATGTCCATTTTTATATACTAAAATTTGTGCTTTATTCTTCCCACTCTATTAGTTATGTGACCTTTCCTTAATTCATTTAATTTTCATAAAGCTCAGCATCTTCACTTGAGAAACAGAGTAATTCCTGCTATACTTATTTTAGTTATTTTTTGTTAGAGCTGAATTAAAGAACATCTAAAATTATTAACTTGATATTCCAACCCAGAATCTTATTTTAAAGAGGAAAGTGTAATAACATCTGCATAGAATGCTAACACATAAAAAGTCCTTTTGTGTATTTTTAAAATTTTTTTACTCTTTGCAGCAACCCATTGGTTGGTCAGAGAAAATACTATTATCCTTACTTCACAGAAAAAAGAACACTGAAGCCTAAGAGGTTAATTTTCTAAATCCATAGAATGTGACAGGGGACACTAGAACTGGAACTTGAGCTCAAGTATGTTTATCTCAAGTACATATTACTGTTGTTAAAACCAGTACAGCCCTGAATGAAATTTCAAGGTAAATAGCTCCACACCTGTGCCAGCCTAGGAAAAGAGACATAAAATAGTAATTATTTCTAAAATAAAACAAAACTACTTCTCTTAGAGGGAAAAGAAGTGATTGTTCTTGAAAGGAGCATCTGTGGCAGATTTTATTCTGCTCCTGCTTCCTCTTGGGGACAAGTAGGTTGATGTCTGCATTGCCCAGTGAAATTTGCAGATAACTCCGAATGAAGTAGTGAAAGGAGACTAGCAAAGTTTTCCCACACTAAAGCAATCTCTAGTTATCCTGCCTGTTAGAGTTGGCATTATATAAATGTTCAACAGCTGCACAAGCACTCTTAAAAGTTTCTGAAGCCATTAGCTAAAGATTCAATAACACAGCTACCCTGAATGAAAAGTAACCTGCTATGCAATGGACTCTTCTAGAATAGTTAGCAGAGATAGTATTCAGATCCTGGCAAGAAGAGGAGACAAGTGCCATGTCATGTAACTCCATCCCACCTAGCTGACTAATTCCCAACTCCAGAAATGCCTGCCCTCTCTCATACACCATTAAGTCCAGTGATTCAGTTACAGTACTCTCAGAGTCCTGTCTGTGTCAATGTGGTTCTGCTGGCTATCAGTAAGTCATCAGTCTCCATTACCCTTTTTTTTTCTGATACAAACCCTCAATTAGGACCAACCACAGGAGACAGTCTCCCACTAACTTCATGCAAAAAATGTCATCATGGACTGTGTGTTCAGTGGTGAAGGAAAACTTGAGTTCTACTTCCCTTTTCTAAGTGATTTGTTTTGATCACGTTCAGTGTCAAAGTGTGCAAATCTCAAGACTTGATTCTCTATTTTTTCAAATCTATCTCATATTTTTATGTCAATCACAAGAAAATTTTTTATATTTTTGCAGTTAGATAAGTGCATAAGGCTTATTTTCTCATCAACTTACTTGAAAACCTAATTATACTAAGCCAGATGTTGTGTTTAACACCAGTGGAGGTGACAAGCAGTTGGTTTTTTACAATGACACAAATGTCTATTCAAATTGCTCTGGCTCTACCCTGGGAGCTGGATTCTAATATGATCACAGTCATTGCTTAATCTCTTATTTTTAGTTTATTAAATAAAAAGGGCAATCAAACGTTGAATGTGCTATCATATACTGAATCTGCATCCAATATAGATCTGAGAAAAATAATTAATATTCAACAAATTATTGAGAAAAAATAATTTGCATATTAGAATCATTAAATTCTGAAATTAATTCTTACATTTACTTCTTGTTTAAATGTAAGAGTTAGAGGGAGAAAAAAGGAATTTTTGTCTCAGCCCAAATTCTCTCTAACTGTGGAAGTTATTCTAACTGTCCTGAACCTGTGTATTTAAGTCACCAGGGAGGATAACTTCATTTGTGTGGCTATTAAAAGCTATGTCATTCTTTCTGTAGATACCTGAGTAAATTAGAAAAAAATATTCAAAGCTACCTATTTTCATTTCAGTCAAAGTCTCTGTCTTTTGGGCCTAGAGACACTCAGATACATTAGTATTCAGAGTGTAATGAAGTAAAACATACCCCTGGTTTAAATCACTTTGCTTATGAGAATCTCTATTCATGTTGACTAGCTTGATAAAAATGGTTTGATCTTAAGACTTGAAGGCTAGGATGACCTTGGTATGTCTGAAATAGAGCAGATTACAGGAGAACAGTAACACAAAGTCTCCAGCTATATCCAGACACCTTAATTTACAGTCTTTTCAACTTATAAAGAAAACAAGCAGAAACATAAAAGGGTGATATGGAAGAAAATTCTAAATGTATTATTAGAACCTATTAAAATGTTGAAGATATTTGAAAATTACAATTGATTTTGTTTCTGATTACAAAGTAGCACAAGGTAATTGTAGAAAATTGGGAGGAGCAAAACAAAGAAAATGATACTTGTACTTAAGTTCATTTATTTCTATTACTTAGTTCTTTATTTCTAAACATACACAAAACTCAGTCACAGACTCACACATGGAGTTAGGTCTTAAATAATTTATCTATGACAGATTTATAATCTGATGGTGATAGATTTATACTTCGAATTATGTCATTCATTTTAAGACAGTTTTTATGTCAGTTATTTAACAGACCAATTAGGTGTCTCTTAGTCATCTATTCTATCCAGCTACAGTGCAATATGCTGTGACTGTTATAGATTTTACCCATTGTTCTTGAGTATGGGAAATTCAGCAATCAAGGGGCATTTTAAACATTCCTTTTGCTCCATATGTCTTGCTTTGAGTATGCATATATTTTAATCTAAAGTATATCAGAAGCAAAGGCTTTACCCAGACCACTAATGTTAGTAGTTAACCACTTGCTTGATGTTAGTAGAGAATATGGCGTTGGAAAACTACATTATTGCATGTATGTTGGTATTTTGGACAAGTATTTTATGTCTTGTGCTAGAGTGATGATGGAAAGCTCCCACCCTCCCTAAACATAAACTTGAACCTTAAAAATAAATTTTGTCAAGACTTCCAAATGAGATAATCACTGTGAGGTTGCAATACCCATTTAAATTAAACATCACCTTCCCAAAGGTAGAGGAAGGGTTGTATCATTGGTAAGGCAGTGACAATGAGAGCAACTGTAGAGTATTTTTAATGTAAGTATCACTGAGAGTTAATGATGGAGGCTCTGACTTCGGTTTAAGTCTGTTCTGTTTTCTCAGGAAAGAAAAGGTTTCCAGAGGACTAAGGTTTAGGTGAAAAGGAAATGAGTTGTTCCCTGTTCTAATCTAGACAAGTCTCTCATATTCTCAGAGGATAGGAACACTTCTGAATACCTGTACCAATCCTAATGAAGTAACGATCCTTTTAAACAAAAATAACAATAGATGTTATGAGTTTAAAGAAGTCTCCCTGCCTCCAGTGTAATTTAACTCAATACAAATGAGAGAGAATTGCAGAGTGGGGCCACTTAATCAAACAGTATGTTTTGAAACAGCTCCCAGTGGAAACAGCTGCTCCCAGAGAGGACAATTTTGAGTTCAAGACAATTTATAAATCTCAGCTCCTGCTGTTGAATGTTTCCTCTTTATTCTTGTTTAAACTTCATCATTAGATTTTCAGTTGTCTAGTCGTACCTACTATTTAATGAAATCCAACTTGATTTCAAATGGGCATCTAATCTACTTTTTTGTCTCAGGGTGCTATGTGCTCACCCAAATTCTGGTACCTTATCTGACCCCTGTCTTACCTGAGTTCTTTCATAATTGATGCTGCATGCTTTATATAAGAAAATAACTTTCTATATATGTACAGGTCTGTTTCTGAGGCTCCTGTTTTATTCTTTTCACCAATGTGTTTACCCCAGCACAAGAGTAAAGTGCATTGATTAATGTAACTTCATGATGAGTCTTAATACATGGTAGTGCAAAAACCTGAAAATTTCCTGGCCCTTTATTCTTACATTTAAATTTTAGACTTTGTTTTATTTTAATCAGAATTGCACTAAATTTAAAGTACAACTAAGGGACAATTGATAACTTTAAAATACTGTTTCCTTAGCCTTGAATAGAATCTAATTTCCCTTTATTAGGTCTTCATTAATGCATCTTCCAGTTTTATAATTGCTACTATTTATGTCCTATATATTTACTATTTATTTATAGTTTATTGACAATCTTTGATAAGATAACAAATAACGCCCTTTCTGCAATTATATTTTTTGGTTATTTGTAGGGCACAGAATGGTAATTTTCTTTTTGCATATTACTCTTTTGCTTAGCCAGACTACAGAACTCTTCTATTATTTTTAATATTTTTGTCTGGAGATTATATTTGGTTTTCCATGTTAAAAATTGCATTATTTATCAATAATGACAGTTTTACTTATTCCTTTCCAAACTCTATCCCTCCAATATCTTTTGGGGGGGTTTTGGGAAAATGATAGAATTAGATTTTTTGAGTAGGAAATATTTAGACCTATTTGGCCAGAAAGGAATATCATTTAAAATAGCTGTCAAAATGTCCAAGAGCAATTTTTAAAAGGAAAATATGTGAATTTGGACTTTATTCCAATAAGGAAGAGCTACAGAGGTTTGAAAGACAATTAGATGTTGGAAGAGTTATTTGGAGTACAGGGCTAATTAAAGAAAGACTACAGTGACTGGCTAGAAAATACCTTTAGTTATCAGAGTAATAAGTGTTAATGGCATGGCATGAAGTATTTCTGTGGACTTACGAATAAAAAATAGAAAATAGATGTTAGGTACTATCCAGGAAGAGACGGACTTACCACAGTGTTCAAGAGAAGGAAGAAAAAGAGAGGGAGGAATCTAAAAGGACTCCAAATTTAAGATTTGGTGACTAGAAAAATAATGGTACTGACAGAGAAATATAAAAAGACATAGGATAAATTGCTTAGGGCTTTGGTTTCCTGACTTATTGGCGATTTTTAAAAATTAAGATCATTCTATTCATAAACTATCACAAACAATCCTATTCACTTGCTTAGGTATCGACAACTCATTGATTTCTTAGTATAGTCACAAAGTCAAACAATTGTCTCTATAATCGATGTCAGAGCATTTTTACCATCCTCTGAAAAAACAAAAACAAACACAAACAAAACAGAACAAAAATTTCATACTCATTAGCAGTTACTTGCAATTTTCTCAAACTCATAAGCCCTAATCATCCACTACCCTACTTTCTATCTCTGTAGATTTGCCTATTCTGGAATTCAATGTAAATAGAATGATACAGTGTATTGTCCTTTGTGACTGGCTTCTTTCATCCAGCATACTGTTGTCAAGAATTATCTCATATATTAGCACTGTATTCCTTTTTATTGGTGAATAATATTCCATTTTTGAAAATATCATATTTTGTTTATCCATCAGTTAATAAAACTCTGGGTTATTTCTACTTTTTGACTATTATAGACAATATTACTATAAACATTCATGTACAAACTTTTTTATAGATGTATATTTTCATTTTACTAGAAGGGGAATTGTTGAGTCATGTTGGTGACTCTATATTTAAATTTTTGAAGAAATGCCAAAATGTTTACCAAAGTGGCTGCAACTTTATTCATTCTTATCAACAATGTATAATGGTTCAATTTTCCCCACATCCTTGACAACACTTGATATTATCTTTTCTATTATAGCTCTCCTGGTGTGTATGAAATAATATCTTTCTGTGATTTTCATTTACATTTCCCTAAGGGCAAATGATACTGATCATCATTGTTGCTTAGAATTAAATGCTTAATGACCGTTTGTATATCTTCATTGGAGAAATGTCTGTTCAGATCATTTGCCCATTTTTTAATTGGATTACTTTCCTTTGGTAAATTGTAAGAGTTATTTATATAGTGTAGATACAGTTTCCTTAACAGATACATGACTTGCAAATATTTTTGTCCATTCAGTGACTTTTCAATTTATTTTGAAGTAAAAATGTTTTGAATTTTGTAGGAGATCAATTTATCTATTTTTAAATTTTTTTAATGCATGTATTTATTTATTTTTGAGACAGGGTCTTACCCTGTTGCCCTGGAGTTCAGTGGTGCAATCTGGGCTCACTACAGCCTCTGCCTCTTAGTTCAAGTGATTCTCCTGCCTCAGCCTCCCGAGTAGCTGAGACTATAGGCACATACCCCACACCCAGCTAATTTTGCTATTTTTAGTAGAGATGGGGTTTTGCCATGTTGGCCAGGCTGGTCTCAAACTCCTGAACTCAAGTGATCCACTCGTCTCAGCTTCCCAAAGTCCTGGGATTATGGGTGGCTCTGCATCCACCCTAAAAATCTTTTTAAATGCCATATCCAATAAATCGTAGACTAACTCAATGTCAGAAAATGAACTACCCTGTTTTCCCCATTTTAAATAAAATTTTAACTCTCATATTTATATTTATGATCCACTGTAGTTTGTTTTAATGTACAGTGTAAGGTAGTTGTATGAATTTATTATTTTGCATGTGACTATCCAGCTCTTGTGGCACATTTGCTGAGAAGATTATTCTTTCCCCAGTGAATTATGCTGACATCTTTTTCAAAATCACTTAACCATAAATGTCAGGTTTTATTCTGTCTGCCTAGAAAGGGTTGGGTAGGGTACTCTCCACTTCTGTTTTGTCAAAGATTTGGTACAGAATTGGTATAAATTCTTTTTTTAAGCATTTAGTAGAATTCACCTGTGAGGCCATTTTGATCCTCTTTCAAGCTTTATGAGGGAAATTTTTAAATTACCAATTCACTCCCTTTCCTATTTGTATTTCCATTTTGTTTCCTCCTTAGTTAGTTTCATTAGTTTGTGTGTTTCTAAGATTTTGTCCATTTTATTTATGTAAACTGGTTGACAAACAGCATAGTCCTTTTTATTTCTGTAACATCCACAATGTAAATTTTGAGTCAGATTATTATTTTTGTTTTTATTGTTATCATTATCCCACCAAATACAACCTACACAGATCACTAGTAAGTAAAATAGGTACAGAGAGAGTCTTCCACAAATCTCAGGGGTTTGGCCCCCTTGTCCTCTGTGCTGGTTTCTAAGGCAACCTTAATTAAAACCCACGACTACACAGAACATAACTGCAAGTTGCTTGTGTTGCACAAAGCATTTACATTTGTTTATCTCTCATCAATCTGAAGTTTAGATGTATTCTGGATGTTCTTGTTTGGGAAACTGAATATTTGGATTCAAAGTGTGTTTTTCAGCCTAGAAGTAAACATTGAAGGAATACATTTAAGGCGTTAAGAAGAGAAATGCAGTCTTCAAAGGAACAGATCCAGGAGGCAAGTCTGGACAGTGTATGACAGGTCAGCAAAGCCAAAGGAGAATAATATACAGGAGTTTCCAGGAGTGGACAACATCATAGAGTAACAGCTAACTATTGTGAAAGGATCTTTGGATTTCATGATGGGGGAGGTGCTGATAACTGTTTCAGTATATTATGGTACTTTGTGTGATCTACAGACAACTGTCACCAATCATAATTATCTGTCCTTTGGAATGTGCATTGCCTGGCTTCCTGAGTACCCAAAGGTATCTCCATAGCTCCAGAAGGCTCTTCTCATTCTATGTGGTGCCTTAAGCTGCTTCTGTCACTTTGAGACTTGGGGCTCGCCACTTTAGGAATCAAAATCTTTATCACTTAACTGCTATACTTAGGGCATTATCTCTCCCTGGGCTTCAGCTGTTCCTGCTGTGCGTTTGCTGGAACAAAAATCTCTGTCTGTCTTTGTGATCAAAGTAGTTTAACCAAATAGAACACTAGAGTGTTATTTCCCCAACATACCTAAATTATCTTATCAAAAAAAGGCACATATTGAACATGTTTCTATTTCTTATTTTCACTCACTTCCAAAAAGGTTCTGAAGATGTTTATAAACATTATGCACATATCTAAGCCATTGAAAACTAGAATGAATCAAAATAATCCTAGTAATAAGGAGACAATTGTACCAGAAAACTTAGGACAGAATATTTCCTGTTCCTGTGACTGACACCCTCTTAAACCCCAAGATTATTACAGATAAAGCAAGGAAGTAATGTGAGGTAAGGACCTTCCTGTCCATTTTTTTTTTTCAATTGTGTAAGCACTGATGATTTTAGCTGCAGAATTAATATATCAGCCAAAATAAAAATGTCCTAGAGAAAGGTTTCTCAAATTTTAATTTAATTTTAAACTTAGATTTTAATTTAATGATTATGCAAACAAATCAGCTGAAGATTTATTACACTGAAGATTATGATTCAGAAAGTCTGGGACCTGAGCATCTGCATTTTCTCCTAGATCCCAGATGAAGTTAAGACATGTAAGATCTTTTCTCAAACCTTTATTATTGGCATACCCAAATGGCAATTCAGCAAAGCACAATAGCAACATTTTTCTTTTCAAATCTCGAAAGGAAATTACAACCCTAATGGCACAGGTAACAAAATGAAAACAACTAGCAAACAATATGGAATTTTAATTACTGAATTAATAACACCCCTTCCCATTCAAAATGCATTTCAGGTTAATATATATACTTAACATAAAATTTTGATGTATGACTACTACAAAAAAGAATATACAACAGGAATGCCATGTAAAAAATTACATCAACTTAAATTAATAATTGTGACTCCACCTGTCAGCAAGTGCAATAGAAAAAGATGAAAGACACAGTGATTTGAGAGTCAAAGTCACTCACAAATATCTCTGATAATATGCAGCTTTGTCACTGGATGGTGGAAGTCACTATATATTTGTTCAATAAAATGATAAATGAATCAATACAAATATAAAACATATAGTTTAGGAAATCTATAGACCAGATAGTCTAGGGCTGTAATCCTTTCAATCTATGTTATATGAACAGAATTAATTTTCACGAAGTTTAAATTCAGCTAGGTTATCACTGTTGTGGGTGCTCATTCTTTATTACAAAGCTCTCTTTCTGTGGTTTTTGTTTTTTTGTTTGTTGTTGTTATTTGTTTGTTTTTGAGATGGAGTCTTGCTCTGTCACCCAGGCTAGAGTGAAGTGGCACAATCTCAGCTCATTGCAACTTCCGCTTCTTGGGTTCCAGCCATTCTTCTGCCTCAGCCTCCTGAGTAGCTGGTATTACAGGCATGTGCCATGACACCCTGCTCAGTTTTATTTTGCTTTGTTTTGTTTTTTTTGTATTTTTAGTAGAGGTGGAGTTTCACCATATTGGCCAGTCTGGTCTCTAACTCCTGACCTCAGGTGATCCGCCCTCCCAAAGTACTGGGATTACAGGCATGAGCCACCATGCTCAGCCTCTTTCTTTGTCTTGATTGCTTTTCATACTTGCATTTATTGAGCTTCTTCTTTCTTCTTTATGTTTTATTAATTAGCAGAGATTGTTAGATCGCATTAAGTGAATCAACACATTCATACTTAGCGTAATGACTAACAGACTTGATATTAATCATTTGATTTGATTTATCATTTATTATTTAGTGTGGTTTCTTCTTTAACTGTTTTCTATGTGCAGTGATTGAATCAAGATTTTAATTATTACATTTTTCTCTTTGGTAACTTGGAGTTTCATTACCTCTCTCTAACTAGTAACCTTTATTCCACTTGGATAAATAGGTACATGTTTCTCTATTATTTGAAAGCAAAATGCCAAATATTCCACTCTTCCTCTAATTTGCTGTGTTCCTCAGTTCCACAATTGTTCAAGTTTTTTGTATTTTTTTTTTTTTCTGTATGATTCAGGGTTTCCTTATTCATTTAACCACAAGGTTATTGACTCCCATCCACTGGGTCCTTCTACTCTATGCTGACATCTGATTGACAGCTCTTATGTGGTGATAAGTCTCAGAGCAGCAAGGAGGGAGAAAATAAAGGGAGCAGTAAAAGAAGGAGTGGTAAAAAGGAGAACTCTCTCTTTTTCCTAGGCCCTGAACCTCCCTAAGGAGGTATCCCTGGAACCTGGTAGAAGTAGGAGGCAGCTGTGTGTATTTTTATCTCCTTCGGCTCTCCTGAATTGGCAGTGAAAATTTGGGTGGGCCAAGAGTCAGAACATATATATTTCTCAGATAAATAGCTGGGTCCACAAAATGTAAGGGAGCAAGACACACGCCTTTTTGCTCTCTTTGTTTAAAAAATATCGTGCTTTTAGGAGCAAGGAGAAAGTTCCAAGGGCTTGAATTTGATCCAAAGTTAAGATGTTTGGCTAATTCAGTTAGTAAATTTGAAGGTGCTTCCAGAAGATAAGCCAATAGGATAAAAAAAAATGACCAAAAATTCTAGAAATCTGTCTATTGATCCTGGAGAATCCTTCACCTGATCCCATATTGCCTGCACACAATAGAATCTAAGAGGAGAGGAATGGAAGCCCCTTTTCCTGTGATCCTGGATCAGCAGCAATAATCAACATCAACATTTACAGCGCTTTGCACCCTCATCAAATGCATCATATATAGCCTCTTATTTCATCCTCACAACAATCCTGCAAGATAGCTGCTATTTTTGTTGCCATTTCCATCTCAAGTTACATAATCTTATTCTCAGAGGTTAAATAGTGGCCAAAACCACAATTACTTTTATACCAACCTACTACTTTACCCCTGAAACGGAAGCCAGTAAGTGGTTCCATTGGTATTCAAATGAGGTATTTGATTCCAAATCATGGGCTCTTTCCAGTATGCAGCACTGCCAGGAATGGTTTAGCTGCAGCTTCTTTGCACTACAGTCTTGAAATCATGAGCGAATTCTTCTCTGAAGAATATTTACTAAATAATCTCATTTAGAAAGACGTAGCAGCCGGAATAGTCACACTGCTAACTCAATCAGTTTCATTATTTACAATGAATACAAGTAAAGTAGATGAGTATTAAAAACATTGTTTCCTCTGATGTTTTGAAGAATCATGAAGCTTGTGACCATGTTCCAGGATCAACATAGTATACAACATGCAAACCTCCACCCTTAACATTCAGAAAATAATCACTATGAATTATTGAACATCTATGACTTTCCAGTCTCTATGCTAGATATTTTACATATTGGATGTGCTTTAAAACCAATAAGAAATTTTTATTATCTCAACCCACTTAGGGGAATCATGAGTCTCAGAGAAGTTAAGTAAATTGTGCAGTCAAACAGGCGGAATTTTTGGATTTTATACCAGGTTAACCATTAGAGTAATTTACCGCAACTTTTCCTTCCTTCTCGTTCTTGCTCTTAAGATTCTCCACCAACACCCCTCCCTCCTTCCTCTGCTACTTTTTCTTGCTCATATTTTCATGTTCTTACACATTTACTTTTCCCTTTCCCAATCCACTCTGTGCAAAGGTCTCTCCAGTAATGCCTAGAACAAGAAACTATTCTGTTTCTGGGAAAAGAGCCGATATATGAAAAGTAAAGACAAATCTTGATTCAGATTAATAAGAACTTGTTTATCACAGACATTATAGCATATAAAAAAAATCCCAAATTTCATAATTCTGTTTTCAGAACCCATATCATGGTTCTGCTTCCTAGGAGGAATTAAATATCCATATGACATGGTGACATTTTCTGCACAGAATTTTATAATTCCCTTCAATACCTATATTTAAATTTTTTCCCTGGTGATTAAAATAATGAAGGTATACCTGATTTTTCTAAGAAATAAAACTCTATTGATCCTGTTTCCACACTGATCTCAAACAACTTGTCATTTGAGTAAAACCATTATTTTGAAAACGTTGCTCGTAAGTGCCATGTTATAAGGTTATTCATTTTATAATTTGTCTATCCTAGAATAAATATGCCCCACAGACCTTAATACTTCCTTGAAATATCTTTAAGAGTATAATTTACTTAATACTAATTCTCTGTCTTTTTTTTTTTTTTAGTTGCAATATCTAGAGTCTGGTCAACTAATAGCGATGATGATTACTTTTGGTGTCAAAACGAATGTTAGCATTTAAAACCTTGTAACATACACACACACACACACACACACACACACACACACACACACACACACCCCATTTTACTTACACACAAGGAGTGAGGTTGAGAGAAGCTCAACAATTTATCTAAGGTCACATAGTCACTTGGTTTGCTCCTATCACACCAGAGACTGTAATCCAGGTATTTAGATTTCTGGGCCCAAGGGCCTTCTGGTGCACCGCCCATTCCTCTGAACTACAGATAAACTAATAATAATGAGCATAAAAATAACAAGTACCTATTGAGTGCTTACTATGTATGTAGGTGCTGTTTTAAGAGCTTTGCATAATATAGCTTATGAAGTAGTTGATAAATTTACTCAGGATCATATTCCTGGAAAGAGTAAAAATGTAAACCCAGTTCATCTTATATCAAAAGCTGACATCCTAACTGTTACACTATTAGCATATTCCAAGGTGTGAAGCAGTTAGTGACATTAAGGCAAATAGAAAATGTGTACTGTAGATGTTGTTGCTTGGATGGTAGAGACTGCAACAAGGGGATCCACTGAATATGCTAGTTTCGGCAGCATGGCTTGGTTTTCTAAGTTTATCTTTGGGTATAAATAGAATTTCATCAATTATGTCTCTATACATCTGACAGCTGCAGCAGGAGCACCGTCAGGAGGCATTGCAAGCACAATGACTACCGTTTCCTGGATGCTCACAGCAGAGTATGTAGCAGGCAGAGAAATTGAGGCAGATACAACAGACTCCTGGGTCTCAATTCTCTTCCACAAGTATCTAATTTCTTCCATATAATTCATTCCTACCACCTTCTTTGCAATGTTTCTTCCTCTTTATTTAACTTATTTACTTGAATATCTAGTTAGAAAGAGTTAAATGTGCAAAGTCCAAGATCTGAGAGCAGTTATAAACATAGATTTACCTGATGGAATAGAATGCATGGATTTCCACCCTGGGACAGAGATTGGTCAGTTATCCAACCCAGACAGTGACACCAAAATGTTTATGATTTTACCTGACTATAGGCAACAGTCTATTCCTGCCTGACACATTGCAGGTGCTCAAAAATATGTGTCAACTAAATTAACCTGAGTTAGATTTATTTTATGTTTAAATTTTAAATTTTTATTTATTTTTAATTTTTATTGATTTATTTTATTTGAGACAGGGTCTTACTCTGTCTTATGCACAGGCTGGAGTGCAGTGGTATGATCAGGGCTCACAGCCTTGACCTCTCAGTTTCAAGCAATCTCCTGCCTCAGCCCCCACATAGCTGGGACTATAGGCATGCACCACCATTCCTGGCTAATTTTTTGTATTTTTAGTAGCCATGGTGTTTCACCATGTTGGCCAGGCTGGTCTCAAACTCCTGGACTCAATCTGCCCACCTTGGCCTCCCAAAGTGCTAGGACTACATATGTGAGCCACCATGCCTGGCTAGCTAGATTTTAAGTAGGGGTTAGGGAAACCAGATTAAAGCCTGAAACCAGGATCTAATAATTGTGGGCACTTTTCTTCCAGGAGGCAAATAGAAGGTGTATTTACATCTGGCAAGTGCTCAGTAAAAGCTTGAAGTCAATGCCAGGAAATATTAAGTGTCAGGCGTGAAATCAGCAGAGCAAAAAGAGATGCAATGAGCCAAAGATAAGGAGACTTGAAAGTTAGTCAAGAGCTGTTTTAGCTAAAAAGCCGTGAACATTTCTGCAGAGACAGGAGGTGCCAATGATTAGTTTCGCATTACCCAGTCAATGGGGTGGGAACCTGTCTTACTTACCTGATGTCGGAGGGTCATAAATAGCTATTTCAAAACACCCCTATTTTCTATTGTAGACTTCCCATTCAGAAAAAAATGTAAAGCTGGTTATAGTTTTACATTGTTCTTTGTTTTTGGACAAAATAAAAGAATCAATTAACATACCCTTTGCGAAGCTAGATCTCCTTTTACTTACCACTTAATTGTTCTGTAGTATTGAGTTTATGTTATACAACTTGACTGAGCCCCAAATTTCTCAGAGTAACATGGGGCTGATAACACCCAAATGACTAGACATAAATTTGAACAGTACCTAGTTTAACTAGATGAGGTAAAGAAAGATATAAATTTTTACTTGGGCAGCAACCGGATATCTGGTACAGCTATGATAAGGCTAACATAAACAGCCTTCATTAATAGAAATGGGGAGTTTAGTTCATGAGAAGTAGCAGTCATTTTACAGTCAGCACTGCTCAGAGCACATCTGGAGGGTTATTTCCAGTTATTATGTCACATTTTAAGTGAGACATTAACAGATTACTCCATATTAGCTAATTAAAGGGAAGGATCATAGCTTATATTATGTTATCTTCCACAGCACCACACAATACCTTGCATTCAGTAAAAATTTGGTAAGTGCTTTCTGAATGGATGAGTCAACAAATGATTATAAGACTGTGGCAGAGTAGATGTGAGCATAAGAGCTGAGTTTAAAGAATAAGTGCAATATTTATCCTTTTTTAAAAAAATAGTCTGTGTTATGCCCAGAAGATAGCACCATGAAAATTGGATGGAAGTTAGGAAAAACAGAAGGTGGCTCACCATAAGAAGGAGCTTCACAACAATTAAGGCTGCCTGGAGCAGAGTGTCTGCCAAGGGTGAAACTGTGCTGGTGGTGTTAAGCAGTGTCAATGACCACTGGCAGCAGAGGGGACCCCTGTGTTTTATGGGGAGACTGCCTGTGTAACTGTTTCACGTTGTATGGAGAGACTGCCCGTGTAACTTTGAATCACTTCCATTGACAAATCTGTGATTTTACATATATTGATCCCAACATATGAAAGTGACTATAAAGCTACAACCTTTGGGCAAAGTACCAGTAGGGAGGGGTTTAATAGAAATATTAGAAATAATATGTGTACATACAACACTTGCACACACATGCTGTTTCTTAGGAAACATATGCATTTGAACAGACAGGAAGTTATTTTTAACATACTTATTCCCAGGAGATGAGAATGTAAAAGTGCAATTTATCTCATTTAAAAATATTTTTTATTTATTTATCGTTATTTTTAGAGAAAGAGTCTCACTCTCTCACCCAGGCTAAAGAACAGTGGCATGATCATAAGTCACTGCAGTCTCAAACTCCTGAACTCAAATGGTCCTGGAACCTAAGCCTCCTGGAGTAGATAGGACTATGGGCACATACCACCACACCTAGCTAATTAAAAAATATATATATTTGCAGAGAGAGGGCTCTAACCTGGTTGCCCAGGCTGGATTTGAACTATTGACTCCAAACAATCCTCCTACCTAGGCCTCCCAATTTGCTGGGATTACAGGCATAAGACATCATTTTTGTTTTTCAAATTATGAAAGTCTTTTTAAAATGAAAACATAAAAAATCCACTTGTAACACTGATGAAAATACCATTAGGATACATAGTATATGCACATGCAAGTGGAGATGTTAGTGTATGGATTCTACTCCGTAGCTTTGGGAGTTCTTTATGCAGTAAGTCTCTTTGAGTCAAGTGACCAATTCTTTCTAAGAAGCTACCCATTTCTCTGTGCCTAGCATTGGCTGAATTACGGTAATAAAAAAAAAAAGAGTGGATTAAAACAACTCATCAGTTGCTTGGCTAACCAGCATACCTGAATCTTCTGATCAGTTTGTGTAGACAGAGCAAGTAGCACATTCCTGAGACGATGTGAGGAATGTACATAGTTCATGACATGATTATTGTGGTCACCAGAACACAAAATCTGGCTTGGGAATTTCACATCTTTACTGACCATAGCAGAAAAACAAAGCTATCTTGTTGAAGTATCAGTTGTATTTATTTTTTTAATCATTTATAACCTCGGCTTTTATAAGATGCAATAGTACTCTCCCTGTGGCTGCCGGATGTGTGGTTAAATGACTTAAAGAAAACATCTTCCATAAAATCTGGCATGAGTTTTATGATAATGATCTAATAATGCTCTGTCCTATTAAATCTAACAAATGGCATTGTAATTAAGGTTGATTTAAGGTTTGAATTTGCTAAACATTTAACATGTGATAGTTTATTTAATCATAACAGCACGCCTTTACATCATTCCTATTATAATCCCCATTCAGTGGATAAGCACATTGAGACTCAGAGAATTCTGCAAGTATATGAGAGAATCACCTACTACCATCCCTTTGTAAAGTGTATTTTCCTTTTATAAAACCCAAAATGGTCTCTCTCAGGCTATGTCAGCATAAAAATGCAAGGAAAGAAGAAAAAACAATGCAACATGCAGAGCCTTTGTTAATAAGATCAGAGCATCAGTAAAACTTTCTAATTGCTCCCAGTTGCTCAGGAAAGAGTCCAGGAATGCTTCTCAGAATAATAGCATCCAACTCATCAATTAAAAGATAAATTGCCATTATCTAGACCAATTTGAGAGAGTTATAGGGAGGCGCCAAGATGCAGAGGAAAACCAGAATGTGATGTAAGGTAGAGCTCAGAAAGGGCAGGGAGATGAGGGAACTATAGATAAATGTATGCAGACATAGAGTGTGGAAAGATATAAACGAATAGTAAGCTATGGCGGAAGATCCCAGAGGATGTTGAATGTTATATAAAGGAGCTTTTGCTTTTTTACTAAGAAGTACAAGAAGCTTTAAGCCAGTGAACAGATTTGCATTTCCAAGCGATAACACTAGTTATTATGTAGAGAAGAGCAAGGCCAGAGAGGTAGCCTAGTTTAAAAAAAAAAAAAGTTATTACATGAATCTAGAGAAAATATGATGTTGGACCAAACTAAGGTAGTGGCAGAACAGAAGCAAAGGGATTTGAGAAATGCCTGTGCAGTAAAATTGACAGGATTTTTGATAGAGGAGATGTGTTGCGTGAAAGAAATCAAAGAGTCAAGGATGGCACCAAAGTTGCTGCTTGAGCAAATGAGCTTTGGGAGAGAATAGATGTCAATGACTCCTGAGCATCCCCCATGGGTCAGTTGAGGCTAGAGAGCATGACTTTGCAGTTGTTTTAATTTGCATGAATGGGCTGGGCCTAGTGGCTCATGCCTGTAATCCCAGCACTTTGGGAGGCTGAGGCAGGCAGATCACCTGAGGTCTGGAGTTTGAGATGAGCCTGACCAACATGGCCAAACCTTGTCTCTACTAGAAATACAAATATTATCCAGGCATGTGCACCTGTAATCCTAGCTACTTGCGAGGCTGAGGCACTCGAACCAGGGAGGCGAAGGTTGCAGTGAACAGAAATCATGCCACTGCACTTCAGCCTGAGTGTCAGAGCAAGGCTCTGTCTCAAAAAAAAAAAAAATTGCATGAATGATACATTTTTATAGTATCAATTATCAATTTGGGGGCAAAAAGTACCATCAGAGAAGGCAGACTTTTTTCCAAATGTTCATTGCCTGGACAAAGTATTATGCCATTAATGACAGCTATTTATCTAGTACACTAAAATTTCCACCTTGTTAAGAAATCTTTCAGCAGGATTTTCTCATCTTTACACTTTCTTATGCAGTGGCATCAAAGGACCTCAGTTTGTGATTCTCCCCAAGGAGAGAACAGATGAAACCCCAACTCTATTAGGATAGATCAGTGGCTGCTGGAAATTTCTCTGTAACACCAGCCTGGAGAATCAACAGTCTTACTGACAGCATCAAATCTGTTATTTCAAGCCTGTCATGGTGGCATGCACCTGTATTCCCATGACTCAGGAACCTAAGGGGTGAGGATCACTTGAGCCCAGGAGTTTGAGACCAACCTGAGCAACACAGGGACACTGTCCCTAATAAAATAAAAAGTAAGCTTTTTTTTTAAACTGTTCCTTCAGGGAAATATTTTCAGCAAATGGTTATGAATCACTTTATGAGCATAAAATTCTGAGGGTAACAACAGTGAGATAGGTGAACACAGGAATATAAATTATAAAGAACTATATATCTTAGAATTTAAGTGTAGTCTTAAGGTAAAATTCAATAACCTAACTTTTTACTGCTTTTTAACTATGAAAAGATGAAACAAAATACTAGTTAGTAACTAGTAATTTTAAGTCAAAATTGTATCAAATATCCGTATAAGTAGAGGACCTTATGTATGAGCTGAAGTAGTGCATTTCAACTTTCTCTTTTAAATAATGAGACATAAAGACTCATTAGGTAATTCATTAGCTTGACAAACCCTTCCAAGACACCTAACACTTTAAAATGAACAGCACTGAGTTTCAGTGGTTTGTACTCTGGTTGGGAAGACAAGGCATTATATTCCACATGGACATGGTGGCTCTTTCTGCTTTCAATTCCTTCATTCATTTTCCCCATTCCTTAAAATCTTTCTGTCTTTCTCAGTAGAAATCACAGTTATTTGCTAAAACAAAGGTCTTTGTGCCGTGTATCTACTTTCAGTGAGTTTTCAAGTTGATCACGTCTGCTCCATGATGGATTGTCCATTAGGTAAATTATGCACAAGGGTAAGACCTCAGGAAACCAAAACAAAATATTCATATCCTATCTGACTGTACTTGCCTTTTTAGGCTAGATTCCACCTACTCCTTTACCTGAATAAACCTCATCTTATTGGCCGACTCAGTTACGAAGGGAGAAATTTTCTCAATGGGACGATGTGATGGAATTTTTTTTTTAATCCTGAATCACAGTTTTTCCTAGTCTGGTCCTATATTTTCTGAGGAGATGGTAATATTGATTCACCATTAGGTTTAAATGCTTAAGATTGTACATTAGCTCTGGTGAAAGCTGGCAGCAGTCCAGCATCCATCTTTGTTTACTTCATTCTGTCCTTGCAAAAAGAAGTAAATGTGTGCAATATAGTTCTAATGGTTCAGTAATACAGAGTGGAACCCTGGGAGACACAGCCAGCTGATCTCTCAGGAATCATTTATGATTCTGGCCCTGTGGACAAGCCAGCAACCATCCTCTCCTTTCAATGGATCAAGCAGTAATACATTCTCACGCTAATGTGAACCGACAGGGGGCAGAGAGATGCATGTAGTTTATTATCCACACGTCACTTCCCCACATGAAACCACAGGAAAGGACAAGAAAATTAGGAATATGGTAACTAATGCTGAACGAGAAAAGATTTGAACATCTAAGGAAAAAAGAGAGGAGAAAGGGGACGTAAGGAAAAGAGGAAGCAAGCAGGTATTAATAGTAAGCGGACCAGCCTGAAAATAAAAGCAAGCAAAACAAGCAAACAAAAAAGCGAGAAAAGCTAAAAATAGTGAATGTCACTGAGTTGTACGTAAAAATGATCATGTTTTCATTTTAAATTCATAACATGCTTATTTGCAAAAAGAAGTTGGTGAAGCTTTAAAATAAAGACATATACTAGAACCATTGATATAAGGGTGAGGAGAGCAAGAGTCAGTGAAAAATAGGAAAGAAGTAATAAGTAAGAAATATATACACAAAATTCTTCTGAAACTGAATTAAAACACTGATCTCTGAGGCTGAGCTTCTTGATAACTAAAGAAAATATACATCAGGCCGGGCGCGGTGGCTCATGCCTGTAATCCCAGCACTTTGGGAGGCTGAGGTGGGTGGATCACAAGGTCAAGAGATCGAAACCATCCTGGTCAACATGGTGAAATCCCGTCTCTACTAAACATACAAAAAATTAGCCGAGCATGGTGGCGCGCCCCTCTATTCCCCAGCTACTCAGGAGGCTGAGGCAGGAGAATTGCTTGAACCCAAGAGGCAGAAGTTGCAGTAAGCCGAGACCGTGCCATTGCACTCCAGCCTGGGTAACAAGAGCGAAACTCCGTCTCAAAAAAAAAAAAAATAAATAAATAAGAAAAAAGAAAGTATACATCTATTCATTCACACACACATAGTGACAGCGAAAGAGAGAATGATGCAATAAACGGTCAATGTCCCCAGTACTAAATTGTAATTGGAATTTAGCTTCCGTATTTTTATATGAAGAACCTAATATAGCATAGTACATAGCATTTTAGTGGCTGTTTATAAAAACATAGATATATTATGTTAATATTAGTATAAATATATATAATATTAAAAATGAGGAAATGTTAAAAAATGAACACAAGGATAAGAGATAAGCAAATAAAAGGGAGGATGTGAGAATGAGATAAACTTTGAAGTGGAATGTGGATATAGAGGAAAAATTAGAATACAGGAAAAACTCTTGTGAGAACAGAAACAGAGTAAGCATGAAACAAATTTTGAATTAAATTAAGAAATGTGGTCCTCAGAATTCATATTATTAGGGCATCTTATAGATAAAATGAAATTCTTTAAATATGTAAGAAAAATAAAATAACCTTTCCAGTAAAATCCAAGGCAGACCTGTTATTCTATAATAAATGTTTTTTTCTTTGTAGAGAATAGTATATTATTTCAAATGAGGATTAAATATAGTCATCCTTATCTTTAATTATTCTTATTTCTAAAACAAAATTTGATTTTAGTTATGCTGCTGTTCTCTGCTGCTATATCCCAAACTGAGATACTAAAGAAATGAGACCACATTTAAATGATACACTTACATCACTTCCGATAATATGAGTTCTCATATGAAAACCAAAATGGCAATAGTAATGATGGTATAAAGGAAAGTTAGAACAATATTCTCTCAATAAACAGTGCATAGTCCAGCTGAAATATTGGGAATTTTATAGCTATGGTTCCTGTGAATAGGGCCGGCACTATAGGGTTAGATTATTCTTTTCTCTATGAATTCAATAGCAATATGTATAAGTACCCACAATGGGGCAGGCTTGGAAATTAACAGAATTTATACAAAGATGAATAGGATAATATAAGCTCCTAATTTATGTAAGAAAGTGAGATTCTCCAATACACATTTTGAATATCTGAAAGAACCAAAAAATGTTTCTTTTCAAAATGCTTTCTGATTTGGAAAACATAACTTGTGCTTGCCATGTTTTTTATTGTTTGGAGTCATTATGTATTGAACTCACTGAGGTTAGCATATTGGCAGTGTGGACAAGAGTTCTGTCACAAAGAATAATAGTAGACATTTTTCTGTCGGTCTTCCTTTCTCGGTTCTTGAGAATTTTGTGTATTGCTACCAACTTAACCTTCTCTCTTGATTTAGTAATTGTGACTAGGCATTGGAACTAGTTGATATATGTAAGTCTAGAGAAGAAATTCTAGTTGAGAGCCTATAAGATTCTTCAGTATCCCTATAAAGTAGAACATGTTCCAATACTTCAAAAATCTTGATTTCTTAATAATATATATATAACATAAAAGGGGATCAATATGCCCACATTACTGATCACTTCAATTTAAAACCTATCAGTCAATTCAGGGAAGGTAAATTAGTCACATCAATGATTCAATATAGTCTCAGGAATTGAAAATTAAATAGACTTTTCTCAGTGTGTAAATTATTCAGTAACTTAATCTGATGGTGTACATGCACAGCCTGAATTGATTAATTCAGTTGAACCCGAGACTGATAATGTATGACTGTACTTTGTAACTTTAAGAAAATTATTTAACTTCACTAAATCATTTCTCCTAATGGTTGGCTTTCTGTTAACTATCAAACTGAGACTTCCCATAGCTACCCATTTGTCTTCTTAAATATATCCCCTTAATCCTGAAGTACATTTCTTAACCAGAATGATGTCAGCATTACAGTAGGAGCCTGTAATTTGTTAATGACGCTAACTCCTAAAAGGTCTATACGTTGTACTCTTCAGGTAGGGCTGACACTTTGGTGAGCACATTATTGCCTCTCTCTAGTTCACTAGCGCTGTAGGATCACAATTCATTTGTTAGAAATCAGCAATAATCTAAAAGAACCAATGTCCTTCTTATCAAACCAAACGTATTCAGGAGTTAATTTGCCATTCACTCAGCGAGTCTATTTTATCATAATAACAAACATTTGTATGTAATTTACAATTTACCGAAACCTGTCATTTGGATTATCTCCTCTGTTCCCCTTGAATGGTTCAATATGAGAGATAAGGTAGGTTTGATGAATATTTCTATTTTATAAATGAGGAAGTTGAGGCTCAAAAAATTGTGTTGCTTTTTAGAACTATCCAAAATATCATCAAGGTAGCACTTGAATCAGAAAACATGTTTTTTCTCGTATATATTACTGCCTTATTTTCCTTGTATATTTTAAAGGGACACATTCTGATTCCATTCATGGGCTGTTCCAGGTGCAGGTCATGATGCTCCTCCATAATTCTACTCAGAATTGAGAATAGTGAAGCATTCCCAGGTGGGCACACAATGTGAATGCCTTGTAGTACTTACCAAAGAGCTCTGCTCTGCTTTTCTGATATACGTAGGCTGACAGTTCTTATTTTACTAACCGCTATCATATACAATAAAGAATGAAATTGTAATTGTTTTTCTCTCAAAGATAATCTTTCTTTTGATGCCTTTTTTATGAACCCTTTACAATCAGCTGGAGACTAGGGAAGTTTGAGGTTGCCACTTCAGTGATTGCATAATCAATTGAGAAAAATTGCTCGGACTGAGAAAGGAGACTAACAATTGAAACAATAATAAAATGAAATAAAAGGAAGCGGAGGCAAGCAATTGCATGTGTATTTTTGGAATCCTGATGCAAGATAAGAGATTGAATTAGGCAGGAGAGAAAAGAAGTTAAAGTAGGGTTTCACGTGTAGTGTTTATGAATCTTTTGAAAAAACATCAAGATTTTTCATCTGATACAGTAAAATGACATTTAATAACCAAATGGGTAATGCCCTGTTCTTGGCACAATGTACTATCCATCCCAATAGATACAGTGCCCGCATTTGAAAATGAGTTTTGAGAAATAAGCCAGAAGTGGGGGTAGTAAACTCTAATGGAAGAAGAAGGATGGCTATAGTCAGAATCCTAGCTATGTCCATCTACCCCTTTGATCATTTCTCTTGGCTTCAGCTTTATAATTTTGAAAAATAATACCCACTTCACAGCATTATTTCAAACAGCAAATGCCACTGAAGTGATAAGCAGTTATTAGGCACTCAGAAATGGTAGTTAAGTTATTAGATGTTGGTTATTTTGGTTATCAAGTGCTGGTTGTTAGGTCAAGGTATTGGCAAAGTTACATTGTTACATGTCTACAATCTTGGAGAACAGAAACGGTTCAGATATATTTGCTGTGGACATAAGGTGAGAAGAAATATCTCCTCAAAACTAGACAAATGTGCTGTAGAGATCTCTAGAAACTGACAGATTACTTCTGTTAGATTTCCAAGGAACTTTTGCTTCTGAAAATGGATTCTTTTAAATAATAACTCCTTCCTGTGGAAATAGAAAGCTGGTATTTTGCCACCTTGAATAATAGATAGGCTAATCCATTATTTATTTTATTTTTATTCCAAATCTTTCAATCAGAATAATGCCAGCCACAAAGAAGATACTCAAAGGCATTTATCATGTAAATTAATGGAATAATCTGTTTTATATTATGAAAGCATTTGGATAGATATTTAACACTCATTGTTAGACCGTTTGTCAGGAGTTTAATGTATTATAAATGCAGTAGTTATAAATGTATTTACTATGAAATAACATATAAAAATCAGTTTTCCACTTGTATTCTAGGTTTTCTTTCTGTCTTTTCTACGTAATAGTGATGAGCTAAACAAAACAACAATTATGCTAGCATAATAACACTTATTGAGGGTTATTTGTCAAGCATCATAGTCAACTCTTCACCAGATTATCTCACTTAGCTGTTATAACAGCCCTGTTTGATGTGTATCATTATCACTACATTTCACAGAGGATGAAACTAAGGCTTAGATAAATTTGTGCCGTGTATGTTGGTATTCGTTTATTTAAAATCAATTAGCAACTTTATGTTATGAATGGTAAACATGTATCTGTTTTAATTATCTTTTTATAATTAATGTTTATAGGGTGACTTAGGCTCTAGTCTTATTGTTCAACAAAAATAATAGTACTTGGCTGGGCGCGGTGGCTCACGCCTGTAATCCCAGCACTTTGGGAGGCCGAGGCGGGCGGATCACGAGGTCAAGAGATAGAGACCATCCTGGCCAACATGGTGAAACCCCGTCTCTACTAAAAATACAAAAAAAATTAGCTGGACGTGGTGGCGCACGCCTGTAGTCCCAGCTACTCGGGAGGCTGAGGCAGGAGAATTGCCTGAATCCAGGAGGAGGAGGTTGCAGTGAGCTGAGGTCGCGCCACTGCACTCCAGCCTGGTGCCTGGTGACAGAGTGAGACTCTGTCTCAAAAAAAAAAAAATAGTATTAATAAAAATAATAGTACTTCGGGTGGTAAGGTTTTTACTACCTAAGAAGCGATATCATGAGCCGGAAGTTCTGGGTTAAAATGGTGGCTCTCTCTGCTACCCATTGATAAGCTGGGAAAGAGGAGGCCTTTTACATGTCCTGAAGATTTGTCCCCACCAGACAGACAGACGGTACTTTTAAGTGTGATGAAGAAACTACAGTGAAAGTACAGAAAGAGGGCATGGGGTCCGAGTTTTCTCAAGACAGGAAGTGGGGTTATTATTTCTCTCTCTCAAAGAAAAATTTTTGTTTCTACTGTGATATACATGGATCAGCAAGGAGACATCCTCTTGGGCATTTTCCTGGAAACACAGCAAATAATTTGAGATAACTCATGAGAGCTACTCAATAAATATTTGTTAAA
Source organism: Cebus imitator (assembly GCF_001604975.1). NCBI lineage: Eukaryota > Metazoa > Chordata > Mammalia > Primates > Cebidae > Cebus > Cebus imitator. The sequence goes on from NW_016107634.1 coordinate 1,816,199, forward strand.
TTTTGACTATTTATAGCAGGCTGAAAAAAGTCAAATTCCAATGATTGTTTTTTCTTTGACAACACCAAACATTTAAAAGTAAATATTTAAGCATATCTTGCTCAAAAAGAGCCACAATGCTGTTGAAAGAGAAGGGGTTAGAACCTTTGAAATATATTTAGGATATTAAAAAAAATTCCTATAAAAAGATGACCATATGAAGATAGAAAAATTAAGATCTGTGTTTTAATCACCTTTTCATGGCAAACACAAAATTGTAATAAAAATTGTTATAAAGAAAATGAGAAATCACCATTAGCCCATTGTTCTTTATTTTTTGAAAGCATTATCCATGGAAGTAACTTTTTAAACATGGTTGTAATATGCAAAAAAAAAGGAAGAATTTTATGGATGATCCCTTGAGAATTCAAGGGAATTGATGGAAAAAGCAGATTCTCCTTTGCACACAATATCTAATAAGCTGCTTTAGGGCTTGTTCTAATCCACATTTTAAAAATATCATAGTCTGTATGAAGGAGAAAAGCAATAAAAAACTCAGATTTACCTGAATTATAAGTACTACATAAAAGAGACAAGAAAATTCAATATGTGAATAGGTTTGAAAAAGGAAAAATTGATTAAATGGAGACATTTAAAGGACATTTTAATGACCTAGGTTGTGACTAGTTGCTAAGACCTCTTGTCACCAAGAGGAGCCATTGCCTCTTAGTGGATTCTTCTTCCAACCCACCATGTATGTGAAGGTACAGCCCAAGGTTCCAAATACATTAGAGTCAGCACAGCATGCTGGTGAGAAGCATGGCTTCAAATCCCAGCCCTTACATAAACTAGTTTTATGATATTGGGCAAGTTACTAAATATATATTCTGATCCTTAGCTTCCTCAAATGTACATTGGGAAATGTAATGACATTTAATTCACAGAGTAATTAGATTTGTCAGATACTTAGCCAAGTACTTAATACACAGCAAACACTATATAAATGTTATCTTTGCATTTTTCTTGTTCTTTTTGCAGCTATGATAAAGGTGTCATCAATCTAAAGTAATATTATACTAGATATATTACTAGATGTTAATATATGTTCAGTTACTGTATTATTTGTATGAAGTGATACATTATTTTTTATCCATATCGTTGCTGAAACCCAACTCTTAGTTTGCTGAATTAAAAAAGAATTACTCCCCAAATGAATAACTTAGTATCATTATACAGTAAGGCTGTTGGTTCTATTTCTTCTCTTAAACTAAGCCGATTTGAGTGGAAGGGATCAGAAATAGCTAGTTTTCTCTGTAAGTGACAAAAACCATGAAATGTCAGCTGTACTTCTTAGGAATAGAATTTGTATATTGGGACATATAAAATATGAAGCAGCTAGGAAATTTAAAATACACCATTTGGAATGACAAATGAGTGGCTCTAATTTGAATGATTTCATTTGGCACCAAGTCACTCTCTCTCTCTCTCTCTCTCTCTCTCTCACACACACACACACACACACACACACACACACACACACTTAATTTTAATTAACGACATCAAACTCCAAGAATGATAAAGTCAGGAGTTAGAAACCAGTCATCACTAACAAAACAGAAAAATAGCAACAATGATTTTAAAACACCAGACTTCAGTTTTCAAAGACAACATGCTGTTGAAAGGTGAAAAGAATGATGGCAGGTTCAGCTGTGCACAAGTGTGTGCACACCTCCAGTCATTTTCCTTTTTATGTCCTCCCTTAATAAATATGGAAGGCTCTCTTCTGTGAATCTCAGTGATGAAAAGAGGTCTGCAATCTTCACATCTTACAAAGGTGACAGGTGTAGTAGCTGAGCCAATAAAGCATTTGCTGCTTTCATATAAGGGCCTTAAATTTCTGAAAGATGATTCAAAATCCTGTTAGAGAACCCATCTTATTGTAACAATAATGACTTGGCTTCCATTCAAACTCCCTGAAAATAAGGAAACTCTAGGGTCATGTAGATATAGAATATTACTAAAAGAATCAATATGTGTATTGCATGTTTACTATGCTAATCAAATAAGAGGTAATTAATATCAGCTGAGAGTTTATCGAGTAATAACACTTTGTATATCAGGAACTTAGCAATGCATTAAATATTGAAGATGAAGTGATAACACGAGCATCTTTTTGTCTGCTTGAATGGCCTAAATTATCTGAATAAGATGTCTTTACTCTTTTCCCTAATTACCTGCCTCCTTGGCCCTATCTCCAGCCCAATCCCTCACCTTGGCTAAAAATTACATTTGCTACTACTCACTTAATTACTAAATATAAACAGCTTTGTGTGTGTGTGTGCCATTTTATCACAGAGGAAAAATTTATCCAACCAATAACACTTTTTTCACCCATTGTTGGTTATACTCTGCAAATGGCCTAGTACAAGATGATTTTAGTATCTTAAAGTCAATCCTTCTCCAACAAAATAATGGTAGGCTACAAACGTAATTTTTTATGCATATTTATATTAATTTGTGTTAGTTACATGAGAAATAAGTACAAATGTTCGTGTAAATTGAAGAAGAAAGTTCATCTAAAGGTGTACGGTTAGGTAGGCTTGCATATAAGACTCTATATAAACATGCTTGAAGAACATGAGAGTTTTACGAATGTGTTTATTCTGTAAATGTATGCATATATGTGTATATGTATGCATGTACAAATATGCATGCAGCATATCTTCTTGGGATATAGTTTGGCATAATTATAAACCCCTCATATGCAGCTGAATTTTCTGCATTAAAATCCTAGGACCAACATTCATATACTGTGAGAACCTGAGACAGTTATCCGAGCTCTTTTTGCCTTAGAGTCCTCATCTACAAAGTGAACATAAAATTATTACCTAACTCATGAAGTTGTCATGAAGGTTAAATAAGTAACCCTTTAAAACGCTTAGACCTTGCCTGTAGTAATCGGTAAATACTATCGTCTGTTATCATCTCTCCAAAAAATGCAAGAGCACATGCTTTGATAAATATAACTGTATGTGCCATGTATATGTCAGAGAATAAGATTGTGAGTACAAGATTGTAAGTACATGTATTATCTTCACCTTTTTATCACAAATATTTATCACAAATATCCATCATGAGAATAAAATAATAAGAAGGTTTGGAAGCAATTACTAAGCCCAGAATAATCCCCATGTCAATGAGATGAAATTCCACTGGGATTCATATATGTCCCTGACTGATCAGCATATTAAACATGTTATCACATAATTAGCACACAAAAAAGAAAGCATAAAATCACAGCAAAGACTTGTCAACTTCTTGGGAAAACAAAACAAAAAAATTCATAATTCAACAGAATTTAAAAATCTCCCTGATATTCAATGCCAATATTAGGGATTAACTAGGCACTTCAAATTCTGTGCATATTAAGGCAATATCACCTATATTTTAGAGACGTAGATTTAGCTTTGACTTTACGAGTCTATCCTTTAATACATATTTCATCTCTTCCTTTCACTGACATGGGGGAACTCATAGATTGTTAAAATAGATTTTTTTTTGCTTTTGCAGGATATTCATCAATAAAATAAGTAAAATTTACAGATAAATTAATTCTGTCAGAAATTTGGCTTTGAAAATTGAAATGGGCTTGTTCATTTTGAATGAGGAATAATACCTGATCTTTCAAAACTTAGTCATTGGCTGTGAACATATGGTCAGAGGGAAGAGAACAGATAAAATTATTCAGTAGGTGTGAGAATGCTTGACTCTACCTAATGCATAAAAAAAAGTGGCCTCACCTTCGTCACCCAGCTGCTTCAGTTTTCTACCTTACAGGCTTATAAAATCTTCATCACAGTCTATTTTAAAATCCAATTAACACAGGTATTGCATAATATAATCTAACTATAAATTTGTTTATGAGTAAACACAATTACTTATACCCTGTCTTACTCAGTCTTTTGTCCAAAATGCTAATGCTAAAGTATTGAGGTGGTATTACACAGTACTTAAAAATAAGCACCTCGTCACTGTTCTTTTCATTTCCTAGGTGTTTGACCTTGAACAAATTACTTAAGACTCAATTTGCTTAAGAAGGGTGATGCAAAACTGTTCTGCAGGATGTACAAGATAGAAGGATGGTCTAAAACTGTAATCTTACACAGCTCTTTTGAGGTTTAAATAAGAGAGCAACTAAAAAGGGCTCAGAGTTTCAGGCATGCTAAGTCCTTAAACATGAAATGTGTATGATTTTTACTATTCTTTATGCTTAGAAGTCTCTTTTTCCACTTCCCATCAATAAATTGACATTCATACTTCAAGCATAAACTCAACTTATTCCTTTGCAAATTCTTCATGACATCTCCGAAGAAGTTAAGCCAATATTCCTTAGAGAGTAATGGAGAAGCATTGCTATGGAAAGGCAGAATGATACTGGTCATAGAAACGAGAAAAGCAATGCAGGAGATGGAATATCCCCTGCCCTGGATCAGAGAGAGTAGTGAGTTCTGCTCTCCCTTTCTTGAATCTCTGTTGGCATCTTCATAGTCTGGGGAGATAGAATTTCTGGGTTGCAAAGAAAGTTTTGCAAAACTTGGGAAAATACAGGAATGAGGTATTTTTTTGTTGTTGTTGGAGCTTCTTTTTTATTCTTTGACCTGGTAATGCCTATTTTGTAAGTATGTTTGGCTGAAACAGTGTACAAAACAGAAGCATATTATACAAGCTGGCCCTAGGCTCAAGAGTGAGGCACAGTGGGGCACTTTTAACTTCATGATTCCTATATATGAAAAATTTGGAGATTCAATGTGAAATGTAGAAATAAAAAAACATCACTTTGAACTAGAACATTCCTGATTTGGTGCTTCTTGATAATCTGAGTGACAAAGTCAAGAGCTTAGACTATTTCTCACAAACATGCACTCAGGGGAGTGATGAGTTATCAGGTTCCATCAAGACAAACTCTCCTAGTACATGGTCACAGAGAAGGTCAAGTAACTGTTCCTGCCATCACTTTTATGAACTGGCTAAGACACACTTAACAGTCTTGAAGCATAGAAAGTTTTGAATTCAAGATTTTTATAGTCATCTAAAGCAGGGGTCTCCAACCCCAGGCCACAGACCAATACTAGTTTATGGCCTGTTAAGAACCAGGCCACAGAGCAGGAGGTGAGTGACAGCAAGAAAAGCTTCATCTGTATTTACAGTCACTGCCCATCACTTACATTACTGCCTGAGCTCCACCTCCCGTTAGATCAGCCTCGGCATTAGATTATCGTAGAAGCACAAACCCTATTGTGAACTGCACATGTAAGAGATCTAGGTTGTGTGCTCCTTATGAGAATCTAATGCCTGCTGATCTGTCACTCTCTCCCATCACACCCAGATGGGGCCAGGCCATCTAGTTGCAGGAAAACAGCTCAGGGTTCCCACTGACTCTACATTATGGTGAGTTGTATAATTATTTCATTATAGATTACAATGTAATAATAGAAATAAAGAGCACAATAAATGTAATGCCCTTGAATCTTCCCAAAACCATTCATCTCCAACCCCAGTTTCTGGAAAAATTGTCGTCCAGGAAACTGGTCCCTGGTGCTAAAAAGGTTGGGGACTGTTGACCTTCAAGTATTCATATGTGAAGGTAATAGAAATATATACATAGATATGCTTTGGCTCAAAAAATATTAAGTTCCTTAAAACAAAACTAAGCATTAAATACTTGCTTAAGAAACTGAATTAGAAAAAATATTAGAAATATATCCTGCTATATAAAGACTTATATAAACCACTGAAACAAAAGGCAGCAAAATAATGGTTCTACAGTATAAGGCAAATGTTTAAAATATTGGAATAAAACCTAAATGTGTCTCTCTGTGTGTGTGTGTATATATACACATATATTACATAATACATATGTATAATATACACATATATACAAACCATATGTATGTGTGTATACACACACACATACACACACATTTGGTTATTTTAATATTTTTAATTTAATCACACATACACATATATATATATAGTGTATATATACAAAAAAACCATGTGTATATATATATTTATATGCACACACATATAAACACAAACTGCATGTGTGTGTACATATATAAACACATATATAGCCAAAAACCATATGTATGTATGTGTATATATGTGTGTATAATTTTTTTCATATATGTAACAAAATTTACAATGTGTATATATGTGTGTATATATACATACACACATATTGTAAATTTTGTTACATATATAAAAAAATTTATACATAACAAAATTTTTTCTATAGTAGTAATTTGACATTAAATCTCTACATAATATAACCAAAGATCTGAAACTGAGTGTGAAATAAACAAATGCTAATTTGAAAAATAAAATAACATTTTGGTCTTGGCTTTGATAATTGCCAGAAAAAATAAGAAATAATAAAATATAATTTTTCAAAGTAAACCTAAGACACAATTAAATTTAAAAATATACATATAGAGATACTCTCCAAATGAATATTTTGAGAAAGAAAGTTGAAAAATATTATGGAGAAAATATTGAAACATAACGGAAGTAAAAATAATGAAACCAGAAAAAAAGGGAAGAGAAAATGTGAGAGACTTAAACTACCAATTTAAAAACAAAGACCAGAAGATCAAAATAAATAAATTTTAATTACAAACTTCTTAAAAGGGGTTGATATGAATAAAATGGCACAGATTGTTTGAAAATAAAATGATGATAAATGCTTTTTAGGCAAACTAAAATGGAAGAAATAAGAAGCGGCAATATTGGTTTCAGATAAACTAGAATTACAAGCAAAGTGTGTAGAACAGAACAGAGAAAAAACATATGATTAGTTACGTTTAAAATTTAAAATATGTTAAGAAAACAACAGAATTTGATTCAAACACAATAGGTGCAAAAATGCAAATACAGCTACAAATTGGCAGATTTCTTTTAAAAAGTAAGACAAAAATAAATGAATAATATAACAAATATGGGAAATAAATACAAATAAAACACGAGTGCATTGTGTATGTATATCTTGGCCCTTTTCAACAAATAAAATGATCTTCAGCTATCCAAACAACTGAAAAACTGAAAAGCTGGGAAAATTCCAAAAATATAAACATTCTAAGACCATATTCTTTGGCAAAATGCAATAAAATTAGAAATTTGTAAGACAATTTGAATTAACAGCAAAAGCAACACACATCTAGCACTTCTTTAAAAATTGAAATGATTATACATAAAAGAAAATCCCAAACTATAATTTTCAAGCAACATTATTATTTGTGTTGAACATTCGATTTTGCTATAATGGTACTATGCACTTACAAACATGTTATCTCATTTAATCATACAAAGCACTATAACATAACTATACTTATTCTAAATTACAGATACAGAAGTGTGGTGAGTTAAAAAGTCCCTCTCACAACGTGTGTGCCACCGTCAGAATTCAAACCTAAGATCCTTGATTCTAAACCCATGCTCTTTTTCAGCTGGTCTTAGCCAAAAGACTGAAAAGCAACAAGCCTGTGCTCCCTTAATGTTAACCAGACTATATTTTAAACATTTAAAGGAGACTAAAGCAGTTGTCAGAAACAAATTCATAGCTACAAAATGTTCCCAATATTAAAGAAGAAGGATCAAAATTTTATAACATAGGAGAAGAAGCTAAGCTTTCAACTCAAGAAATTATTTTGAAAAAAGAAACAAAAATCTCTACAGAATTTTTAAAAAAAGCAACCACAAAAGTAAGTTAAGTAATACATTATAAAAATCAAAAATAGAATTAAAAAATTAAAGTCACAAAACTCTGGCAAAAAGGCATGAGAAAAACATTTAATATTGGGAAAAAGAAAAGAATGATAAATTTGGAGAATAATTGTTTTAACAGAATCATATGCACAATTATTTGATAAATATTACAAGCATTTTTCTTAGATTATGATAGCCATCTATAATTTAACAATATTAATGAGTAGCAATATATAAAATGTGAATAGGCAAATGACTTAGAAAAATGTTATAATTAATTTTTTAAACCTTTGTAAAAAATGATTTGAGATTTTTACCAGAAGTTTTACAGGAAGGGCCATTCAAACATTTAGAGAATTGATCATTGTTCTTTGTAAAATTTTCAATAGCATAAGGATAAAGGGGAAGCTACCAACTGATTTTACATAATCAATGTGATTATTAAATAAATTTCAGTCAAATATGACTCGAAAATTTAAAAAATCTTTTAACTCAATTTCACTTGTGAATGTAGATGCAAAATGCTTTAGTAAAATGGTAGCCAATGTAATTCATTAATACATTAAAAGAGAAACATATCATGACAATTAAAGCTATTGGATTAGAAATGTATTTGTATCAGAAAAACAATATGACACTTCACATAGTCCTAATAAGAATATATATATATATATATATATATATATGATAATTCCAATACATTAAAAATAAAACACTTGATAAAGGTCAATTCTTTAATATCATGTACAACACCTACCTTAAACCAAACCCCAAGGCCATATTACTTTTAAAAAACTAGTAGAGTTATTAAAACATCACAAGATTAATTGTTTCTACATTATTATTTAACATTATAAAACACTTAGGATGTAAACAAAAATGAGAAATATTGTAAAACAAAAGACTTATTATTTAAGAATAATAAGCTGATATACCAACTTTAGAAATCCAATAAATTTAAATTTTGTAAAAAAATGAAGTCTTATATGCTAGACTCTAGCATATAAATTTGCCACCTAAATCCAATTATAAGCATATAGCATATAATATGTACAGAATGAATTTTAGTAATATTCTAGATATTTAGAATACTAATATTTACTAAAATTCATTCTGTACATAATTATATTTAGAATATTTAGAATATTACTAAAATTCATTCTGTACATAATTAAAATTCACAAATATTTTACTTATACCTCTATCATTTCTAATCAGCTTGTTAAGAGAGAAATCCTTTAATATTTATTTGTATCCTAATAGATTACATTGTGACATCGGCTCTAACAATCTTCACAAAAATAACAAATATTTGGGTGCAGAGGTGTGAAGTTGTTCCCTTTTTTGAAAGCAGGAAGAGTAAGATTTCCTTTTGAAGGAGATTTGCACATACGCTATAGAAGACACCCATTTAGTTCTTGGGAAGATGGAGTTGGAAGTATCCGCTGCATGTGAACAGCTCAACAGCATGGAGTCCTCCAGGTTGGTGCATCTCTAAACTTGACCCACCTGGAGATCCATGGTGTCGAACAATGAACTTTCCAAACCAGCAAGGCCTCCATAAAGTGAAGGGAGATCCTCTTCACCATCGTTGGTTGAAGAATAAAGAACCTACACCTACACTAGCCCATATGAGTTTCTGTTCTTTGTCTTCTCTGTCAGAAGTTCTCTCATTCATTTCCCATTTCTGGCCTATTGTTTAAAGTTGCTGGCCATAATGTATACTTTCCAGACTCCAGGTTATTCCTAGGCTGAGAAGCTTTGTTTCTTTGATAAAGAAAAAGTGAACAAGGAAACAAGCAAAAAGTTGAAAATAATGTGCACCTTATCATAAACGTCCAAAAGTACAAAATTCTTTGCCCTGCAGTTGCTGTATAACAAACATATTAAATTGTGCTTGATTGAGCAAATATTTACATCTTACTGTGGAATTTCAAAGTTTAATATCTACACATCTTATTAAGGTTATCTATTCTTGCATGGCGGAGAAAGGACACCTGGCTAATAGTCATGTTTAAAAACTGACCTGGGTTTGGGACTGCAACCAACTTCTAAGGGTCCAGCTGTTTATGATTTGCCCATTCCATTCAATCCCTTCTCAATCTAAGATGCTTCATTCGCACTATAGTTTGCTCGAGAAAGCAAGTGTCTGCTTACGGTATAAGTTCATAAGAACCAGCAAGGATTGTGTTTAATACCCTATCCCACCTGCTTCCAATTTTTAGATGCATTTAATTGGGGCTATATTTGTTACTTTTCAGTTAGAAAGAGATAAATTAAAAGATAAACTCCACACATTCTCAGAGGACGGTATAGCTTACTTTCTCACTTATTATGAATTTGCCACCTAAATCCAAACTCTTCTGAAGTTTATAACAATTATTAGTTCTGAAAGCAATTCTGATTATGTTAATTATGGGCAACTGATTACAAAAATAAAAGGATAGCTAGGTGGATGGATGGATGAATGGATGGATGGATAGATAGATGATAATTTTAAAAGGAAGATCACAGAATCAATGTTAGTAGTTAACAATTATGTTTATATTTTGTTTTGACAGTAGGCTTTGATGGAGCCTAATGGAAGCCATAGAAGAAGCTAAGGGAAGGCTGAAGTGTTATAAACAACCCTTCACTCATCTAATCCAGTTTAAATAAGTTTATCATTTTATTATAGAAAGAGAAATTGATCAGAATCTATTGAAGATTCTTCCTGTCTGGTTGTGTAATGGATTAGCATAGAGACAAGCACACACCTTTATCAGAAAACCTAAATTTAAGTCATATCTCAGGGCTGTAACAATTTACCACCAACAGCATCTTTGGAGATTAGGCCCTGAGTCCATGATTCTCCTGTAGTACTGGGAAATAATTAAGAGGTTTTGTGAGTTACGCATGAGATGAGTGTAAAAGTTTTTTGCAAGCTGTAAATGTTACACATTTATGAAATTATCAATATGATTATTTTAGTAAATGCAACTGATCAAGAAGCTAACAAGTGAGGTTCTTACAACAAATGGGTCAAAAAGCATCTCTTTTTCTCAAAAAATAATAATGGAAAGGGGAAAAAATTACAGCAGAGAATGGCCAAACTGGATTGCTTAGGATCCAAAGATCATTCCTATTCAAATCACTGCACTACAGGATCGGGTGAGATCTGTTAGTCTGTTTGGATGACTATAGTTCAGGGCATAGCACATTATAGATGCTAAATAAATATGTGTTGGATGAATAAAAAACACATTTTTCTTTTCTCACAGTCAATATTTAGTCTGTCTGTTTTCAAATTTGCCTGCATGGTAAAGCCACAGTGACATTGAAAACCTGCCCCACAAGTGCCTGTGAAACTGAGCTGCCTCAATCCGTTTCTAGCTTGAATGCAGCTAGAACTGCAACGAACCCACTGTACCTTTCTACTTTTCCAAGAACCAAAGGTCCCAAGTCTACATATTTAATTTCATGTAATTCTTACATGCTTGGATCTTGGAAATAGACTTTTTCCTTTCCCAGGGCATTTGTTTCCATATTGTGGGTGCCCACTCTCCGGGGCTGTACAGGACAATCTACTTGCTTGCAGGAAGAAAGTATTAGAAACTTTGTTCTCAATTACTTTTATATCATTCTCTAAAAGAATTTTTTGTGTATGTACTACAATATACATAATCACAAAAATTATCTCTCTATGTAATTTATAAATAAATACATATCCATGCATTGAGCGGGGCTCATAATTCTGTTATGAATAGAAGTGTGTAGCTCACATTCCTGGTACCTCACCCATATCATTCAGGTCTTCCAGTGTGCCCCTGTTCATGTCTATATGCCACTATCTGCTTTTCTGTGTCTGGGGGGCTTTTTCAGAAACCTTGGAAGGCCACTCTGCTCACCTGGTACATATGGAAAAGTAAAAATGCCTCAAGTATCTACAGCCCTTAAATAAGAATTCTTTCAAAAAATGATCATTTAGCAGTTGGCAAGATAATTATGAGACTAGCAATTTGGTACCATTTCTTAGAATGCTTCCTGTGTTTAAGTTCCAGTCTGCTCTGAGGTTCCCAGCTTAATGGAAACCTTTTTACTAGCTGCATCTTCTTCCCTTTTCACATCCCCTCCTCCCTAGATGTCTCCTTGCACATCCCAAGTAGAAGAGAGCCTTATTTCTTCGAGAACCTAAAATAAGTAAGCCTGTGATCAAATCCATCAGATGCTACTGCTCCAAACTAAAGCTCCATTCTGTTAGTTTTCAACGTAGCCTCCTCTTCAAAATTACTGACAAAGCAAAATCAGTCTGGTTTTACTTTTCCCTAGGGCTAAGTCTAGTAATGTGGGATAATACTAAAACATAAATAAATAAGTTAACTTGGCTGCAAAACATTTAGGTTAGTTCTAGGACCTGTTTAAGGGTCTTTGTTTCATTTCACTGGTATCTTCAATGTCCACATTGGGCTGCTCTCAGACTCAGAGCCAAGGGATGGGGAAGATATCACTCCCTGTTGATGATGATGACAATATCAGAAATAAGCCTGTCTTTTGTTCTGATGGAATTACATTTCTTCTTTTAATTCATACAAACAAAATCATGGCTCACTAGCTGTCTGTGTTTGTTTTTATTTATTTAAACAGTCTTCAGTGCCTCCCGGAAAATTACAAAGAAAAATATTGGCAATGATAAAAAAAATAAGAACTCTTGTTTAGAGATTATTCTTCTAGATCAGATAATTTTCAGTCTTGATTTTTTTTTCCTGAGGAACTTGCTATAGATATTTGCATAAAACAAGTTTTTAAAAGTACAAATTGTACCCCATTCATGGTTGTCACCATAACTCATAATTCCTGTTTTTTATCTTTCCTCCCAAATATTAGCTCTGAAGAAGATCCTAATTTTCTTAAAAACAAGTCATTGAGTCCAAGGAACACTGTAAAGCAAGAGACAGATTACTACATTCTATATTTTATGATACATATAAACACATCAGGAAGGAGTATGCAGGATTTAATGTTCTCTGTACATTTCTGCTAAACTGTTCCTAAAGAGAGTAGTGGAATATTCCTCCTGTCTCTTATATCAATGCCTCCTTCCTTTCTTAATTTTGATTGACTGACATATTTTCTGACTCTCCGTGACATGGATTACACTTAAACATCATACTTCTTAACCAACAGATGTGCAAAGATGTGACATGCCTTAGAAAAATTTTCATATTGTTTATATCATTTGGCTAATAGATGGAGATCAAGCAAACTAGTAAGAATTCTCTGATACCTCCTGTGTAAAAACTCAGATTCTTCTTGGGAGAAAAACCAGTTATTCACATTTTTACTTGGATGAGCATTCACTTGTGGTCAGTGCTATAACAGGAAGATCTCTCAGGGTGCCCAATGTGGGATCACTTTTAGTTTGCCAAATGATGAAATTTCCAGACAGAAAGAATCTTTTTTGAATAATAAATTGCTGCAACATACGTACAAGAACACTTCCAAAATAAAAGTGTTCACTTTTTTAGAGCAAAGGACTTTCCCACTAGCCTAGTATTGAAATTACACAGATTATAAAGTATGGGAGATTACTGGGAATATAATCAATATTTTGAAATTTAAAATTATGTAATATTTTTGGGGGTAAGTTTCCTAAAAATAACTGTAATGCTTTGAATTTGTCTACCACTACAAAGTCACCATAAACCATAAATCAACCAACTCAATTTATAGCACCTAAAATTTGCTCCCTGTGTAACTTAAGAGACTAATTCTTTAGCATATTCTATTCTTCTGTCAGTGTTGTATGTATGTTCTTATGGTAGAAACCACATTTAAAGCTCCTTGAAATCTCTTACTATTTCATTTATCTTGATAGTGTTAGGTTTCTTCAGCAAATAAAAAATAGTGTTTATTTCACTCTTTTGATTTACTGCTTTCGCCATTATAGCATCGTTTGTTTACTTTCATGATCAACTTCATTCAGTGTACATCGAGCAAATCTTTTACTCCACTTTCTGGTAACTCTATACCAGGATATGGCTTGTCCTTTCTGGTTAGCAACTTCTTTCTATAACCTTGAGAGTGAATTTATCGCTAGAACTGTTAATGTCATTCACTCTCAGATTCAAATAAGGTCTCTGCATAATCTCTGTATAATTAAACACACACACACACACATGCAAATGCACATACACACAGGCATGCAATTGAATAGTCAATTCACACTCTTAGACACTTAACAACGTGCAGTAATTGTTTGAGTGATAAATTCCATGTACCAAAAAGTGGGTTACAGCTACAGCCTAAACAATTTCTTCTACTAGTTGTATTTAGTGCTTGTCATCGGGCATAGCACATGATTAGATTGAGTATTTTTTAGATTTAACCCTACAATAAGATTGTTTAACAACTGATATGTTTTTGTTTTTAATTCCAAAAGTACATAAGGATCACATAAGCTTATCAGATAAGCACTTCAAAAACCATTTATATGGACTGTGAGAAATACATAAAACTATGTTATAATTTCCAATGTTAATCATAAGTGAACCCTCTGTTTTTCTGTTAAATTCATTTTCAACTTTTCAGCTAAAGTTTCTAATAACTAGAAGTAAGATTACTTTGGATGTACACAAAGTTTCTAATAAGTAGAAGTAAGATTACTTTGGATGTACTGTGTGGCCATTACTGATATTGGGAGCAATCTCAAAGTGTTTTAGAGAGGAATGTAAGCCCGTCTTTGTGATTATACCACAGAAATGGACATAAGCATTAGATGTTGATTGGAATAGAGATGAAATTTAGAATTTTACATTCTTTCAGTCAGCATTTTTGTTTTTTAAAGAAACTACTAAAATCACATTGAGAGACATAAATTGGAGGAAAAAGTGAAAAGAAATAATGATTAGTCTTACACAAAAGCAAAAATGAAGATACACAGATATGCAAACATGAGCTCTCCCTGTGAAATACCACAAAATCCATGTCGGTTTTTTTTTTTTTTTTTTTCCCATGGCTTTTATTAATGCTTGCTAAAAATGGCTTGAATAATGGTGCAATCCACCACCCCTTAATTATACTCTGAGTTACACTTATGGTATTCAAAAAGCAAAGACAGAAAACAAGAAGTGGGAAAATTAATAAAAGATAAACTGTTTCCAATTAAGAAAAATGATTAATGCTGCTTTCAGGAGCTCATGTATTGCAAATCTGCCTTTGTCTGTCACTAGGAACCTTTACTTTCCAAAAGGATCCTGCATGAGAACTATTGAGGTGAGAACAAGTATGACTTGAAAATAAACTGTTTATATGATATGTACATATGCAATGGCAGGATGTT
Source organism: Cebus imitator (assembly GCF_001604975.1). Lineage (NCBI taxonomy): Eukaryota > Metazoa > Chordata > Mammalia > Primates > Cebidae > Cebus > Cebus imitator. The sequence continues at coordinate 1,831,260 of NW_016107634.1, forward strand.
ATTAATATATTGATAACTTCTAAATGTATAGTTTTAGTGCAGAAGTCTCTAATAAGACTTGCATCTCCAATAGCTTACTCTAATTCTCCTCTTAGATATGCTTTGGCTTCCTCAAACACAAATGTTCACAATAAAACTAATCATCCCTCTGATGACACCTGTACCATTTCTAGCTGCCTAATTGCCTACCCTGGAAATCTAACTTCTCTCCATGGCTTCTCCTTTTTTTTTTTTTTTTTTTTTTTTAAGGGACTTTAATACTATTATTGACCAGTTTGGTATTTATTTTTTTTGAGACAGCGCACCGCAGACTCTGTCACCCAGGTTTTTTTTTTGCCAACCTACTTCCACCATCACACATACTTAACCAGACCAATCTATTCGGCTCTTTAATATTTATCTACTCCATCTCCTCCTTGCTTACTACTTTCACATTAACTTTGTTTGGAAGCCATCGCCTTGTTGTACCTCAGTTACTTATTGTGACTTCTTCTTTTCAGTCTTTCCTCTTTCCAAAGAATTTTGCATTCCTCAAGCAGTGTCATTTTAGAGAAAAACAAATCAATCATATTTCTGTCTTGGTGAACTCTTTAATGATGTTTCATTTCCTCAACCTGGACTTTGTTAAAGTAGTACCCAAGGCTCTCAAGAATCTGTCACTGCCAATGTATGCAACAGCATCTCCACCACCCTTCCCTCATCTTTCTTTAGTTGAGTCATGATCAATTACTTCAATTTAGCAAACACATCATATTATCCCCTCTTGTGATTCTTTAGCCTCATCTGAGATTGCATGACTCTAATGATGTTCTTTAAGATCATCAAAGATGTTTCATTTTTAGTTAGATTCACTCTGAATACACAAATATGAGTGCACATGTGAAAACACACACACACACACACACACACACACACACACACACACACAATGCAAGGTAGAATTACTATATCCAAAAGCACTGGAGGCTTATTTCTCTCCAGATCGAATGGGCTTACAATTTAGTCAATGATCATCCAGCTGAAGATCACTATATTACACCTAGGAAAAAATCCTTCAGAGTGAGGAAAACAACATTGCCCCTAAATACACTGGAAGATTTCATTTAATGCTGTTCTAGACCCCTGGAATACAGGAAAACAATATTTAACCTTTTACAGTCCATTGAGAAATCAGAAATTTGTGGGACAGGGCTTTTCTTTGTAATAGAAAACAGATACTGACTTTCCAAACACCTACAATGAATTTCATCTCACAGATTTTCAAAGGTATCTACTCCTACCCCCTCGTTTTCAGATGAGGAGACTGAAGCCCAGATGAATGCGATGATCTCTCTGAACAAGTCTGTTACTGTTGTTTTCTTTTAGAAAAAAAGTAAAGGCAATTTTTCACATTGATCAAATGCTTTCATTTCCTTTTTGCATCATATGCAAATAAAATTTAAAAACCAGTCTATATAACACTATTGAAGCCCTTGACTATAAGAAGCATAACATGTTTAAGAATATGAACACAGAAATGTGTTTAAAAGATCTCCCAAATCCAGCACATACCACATATATCCCAAGGTCCCTGGAAGAGGAGTCGATCAATGTATAAAATGTATTGATCTCACTGATGATCTGAAGCATCAAACTTTACATGCCTAGAAGCAGAGCTTTATATTTCTAAACTTACTGGAATCAGATCCATATTTTCTATGATGATAACTATAATGACAACAAAGTGATTGGCCAAGAGAATATCATTTTAGAAGCAAGGAGTAGAGTGAGGAGGGCATAGTAACAAGAAAGTTTAAATGCAGTAAATCTTGCCATTGCAACCAAAGAAGACAGAGGAGCATGAGCAAGCTAAGACTAAAGCCCCAATTGTTTACTACTAATGAGTTAATACATTTAATTTCAGATAAATCATCCTAAAAAATGTAAGCTGAGTCATAGAAATAGCATGACCAAAAGAGCAGAAATGTCAAAAAAAGGTTCATAGAACTTGCCTATCAATCCTACCTATTAAATATAACTTCTGAGCTAATGGAGAGATGAGAATGAAATGATGGGAAAATGCTATAACCCCAAGCACATTTTGAGAAGAAACATTGGGTAACTGAATTGCTAAAACCTGAGGATTTCAAATTACATTTTACATGCTCAAATTATACATTATAGGACACATATAAATGTTATCAGATTGTAAATGAGACTCATTTGAAGCACACAGTTTTGTATTTCTACATAGATTAGAGACTCATATTATGAAAATATTTTGTGTAACTATAAATCATTATAAAATATTTTATTAACTTAAAGAATATTTGAGTTCATACAGTTAAAATATTCTGCCACACTTTCTTTGCTGATCCTTGAAAATTTTTCTAACTCCAGCATGCCAGGGGATACATAGGTACTCCAAAGTACTCTGGGTTGTAGAATACTGACTCGGGAGAAAGAAACAACAAACAAACCAAAACCTCTTAAGCAAGCTGAAGTGCAAACGCAAGGCCCATTCAGTGATAGCCTCGGTTTGTTAATTTTACATTCCTACCTGACAGCAATGCAATCAGAGCCTCTTGAAGAAATACTATTTTTTGAGAATTCCTGGGGATTGACGAATCGCCATACCTAAGTGTTGGACACTTATCAAATTTAATAGTATACCTATTGTTTATATTTTTAAAAGCATTGAGAACATTTTTTTCTGATTAAAAAATAAATGTACATATGTTTTTAAAACATTAAAAATAGAGGCTGGACGTGGTGGCTCACAGCTGTAATCCTAGCACTTTGGGAGGCCAAGGAGGGTGGATCACCTGAGGTCAGGAGTTCGAGATCAGCCTGATCAACATGGTGAAACCCCATCTCTACTAAAAATACAAAAATTATTCAGGCATGGTGGCATATGCCTGTAATCTCAGATACTCAGGAGGCTGAGGCAAGAGAATTGCCTGAACCTGGGAGGCTAGGTTGCAGTAAGCCAAGATCACATCAGTGCACTCCAGCCTAGGGGCAGTGGTGTGATCTTGGTGTAGCCAAGATCACAAATCTAACCAAGATTAGATTTTCTATACACAACTTGGAATTGGTTTTATTCATGTGACATGATAAAATATCCATTATGATAATGATGATTTTTCATTTGTAACATCTATGTACAGAGCGGTTTGAGAGGACATTCGGAGATCAAACACCTTTGTTTTTATCATTCTAAAATACTTTTAGAATGATCCTATGATTTTATATGATGATTAATACGAAGGGGTGTCACCTCCAAGCTGAGGATAGTTTGATGATGATAGAATTAAGAAGAATCAAGAAGGATTTTGGTGACTAATACTAGGATTTTAGGGTGAGAAAACATGTATAACGTTTTGACCAAAAGCCAAGAGAAGAGGAAGCATAAAGCTAGAAAAAGAAATTGAACACACAGAAAGGAGGGCAAAATAAAATATGAGGATTATTTGTGGAGATGAATGTTTTAGGCCCAGAAAATAAATCTTGTTCTTTCTATCTTCTTAAATATATTCTCAATTCATGTATCAACCAAAGCAAGAAAAATTACTGATATAAAGAAAGCAAAATTCACCAACTGTCAATAATTTTATCAGAAAAAAAAAGGATTTCCCTAAATAGAAATTATCATCAGAAATATCCAGTGCAAGCACCTCTTTCTTTGTCTTTCAAATTTGAGCTTGCTTTTTATCTGAGACACTGATTGGTCCACCCAATGTTAATATCTACTACGTAACAGATACCATTTTAGGCCTCAGGGCTAAAATTAGACAGCTGTTGTTTCTGCCTTCTCCTGAGATACCAAAAACATAATGTGAAAGTTAGATAAATTACTGCATTAAATTCTAGCAAGGAAACAGACAAGGTGCTGAGATGGTTCCTAAATCAAAGCCATTATTTCAGACTGGATTCACAGGGAAGTGACTTCTGAGAAGTGGCAGATAATCAGACTGAAAAATAATAAGATACTGGCCATGCTTACGCATACACATACATGCTCATACATACACACACACACAGTTGGACTTTAATATGTATTTCATAAAGTCAGTTTTCATCACTAGCAATAATGTCTTTGGATAGAACCATCCATTGTAGCCTCCTTCACTTGGGCAAACCACACTGAATCCTCTTCAGGCTAGAAGCCTCCACAATAGGGTTCTAGTACTCACTGGAGCTCAACTGGTGGTTTCTGGCTGTCAGGATAAAGGCAGTCTTTTGTGGCTTCTCCCTAGAGTACTTCTGAGAGACTGTTTCTGCTCATACTTCTGCCTCTGAGTCACGAGTTTCACTACTGCAGAACATGGCAATTTTCTTTTGAGCACCAAACATTCTTTTGACATTCTGCAAAGGAAAACTACTTAATTTGAAAGGTAGCCAATGGTCACAGAACACCCTCTGTTCAGATAGTTTTCCCTCAGAAAATATGATCAATTCATCAGTTATTCTTAGTGGTACACACACAGTGGTGCAATGCCTGTTGTTACTGACATGAAAAAGTGTTATGGTAGCATTATGGTTTGGATTCCATGTACCCACACCTTGCCTTAGATTACATTTTAGTTACCCTCCCAATCCATCTCAGCAGAATACATGTCCAGCTGTCAGAAATCATATTTAAGTGCAAACTACTAGGTGTTTCTTAACTCATCCTAAGATTAGAAGTGTATTATCTCAGTTTTTAAGGAGTTTCCTTGATAATTTGGCAATAACCTTGACATAGGACCCTAGGTTAGAAAAAATATATATACGATAATTAATTGTAAGGTTCATGCTGGAGATTGGTAGAAAATAATAACAGCTGAATGTGGTAAGGTGTGCTATAGCAGGGAGAAATCTGTTTCTCCCTGGGGAATCCTAGTCAACAGAGAAGGTAGACAAGGTCTCCTGTCTGTGCTTTGTATTTGTGAAATGTCTCTGAGTTCAACAGAAATAACTAAGTCTAACAACTTTAAACATAATTTCAAAATATACTCAACATAGAGAAAAAGGTAACATTTCTGCAACAGTCTCCAATAGCTAAACAAACCAAATAAATAGAGCTGGAAGTTCTATCTAAATATAAATCATTGCAAATAGTTATTATAATTTTAGTATACCTCATATGTAAAGTAAGTATATGTTTACAAAATGTTTCCAGGCTGGGCGCGGTGGCTCAAGCCTGTAATCCCAGCACTTTGGGAGGCCGAGGCGGGTGGATCACGAGGTCAAGAGATCGAGACCATCCTGGTCAACATGGTGAAACCCCGTCTCTACTAAAAATACAAAAAATTAGCTGGGCATGGTGGCGCGTGCCTGTAATCCCAGCTACTCAGGAGGCTGAGGCAGGAGAATTGCCTGAACCNCAGCTACTCAGGAGGCTGAGGCAGGAGAATTGCCTGAACCTAGGAGGCGGAGGTTGCGGTGAGCCGAGATCACGCCATTGCACTCCAGCCTGGGTAACAAGAGTGAAACTCTGTCTCAAAAAAAAAAAAAAAAGTTTCCAAATTTATTTCTTGTTATCCTTGAGTAATTTTTCCAAGTAAGTGCAAGCATGGGTACTACACATATTAGAAATGAAGACACCTCAGGATTGGGTTATGTCCCGAGAATCACGCTTTGTGGAAAGGTGTGGCACATTAGAGTTGGAAAAGTTGATTTATGTCCTGGTTCTGTCTTATACTTGCAGTTAAGTTTGGGAAACCCTTAAATACTTTTATTCCTCATTTGGTTATCAGTAATAATGCCCACCTCACCAGATTGAAAAGGGATCAACAGATGCCAAAAAAAAGTGAAAGCAGTAAATGTTAACCAGTGTAAAAGCATTATTCTCTTCCTAAGCTCAAGAGGAGCTCAAAGTCAAACGACCCTTACCAAAGAAGTGGTTCCCCCAGTGCTCTGAGAGTCAGTCATTAAGGACCAACAATCCGGTGAAGGCTGAGCAAGCCACTCACAATCCCAGCCCTTCCCTCACAGATCACGTATCCACCAATATTGAATACTGTACCAACACTCAAGAACAATAATTCTGGAGGAAATAGGGACAGTACAAATTGCGCTATATGATAAAAAGTTCTTTCTTGAATCGGTAATTACTTTTAATTGAAACAAGCACACCAATATTTTTGTGTGCAGTTCCTGACTCATTAACAAGAATAACTCTTCTTAGGATTTCTCACTGAAAGACATAAAATAGATCATCAACCATGTTAAATTAAACTGTGAGGCATGGAGCTTATCAACACACAACGTGAGTGGAAAATGCTAATCCCTCATTTCTTAAACTCATTCCCCACCACAGACACCTTTAGTCCAACAGGGTAAGTGCTAATGATTGGTGTGACTTGAAAAATGTTATTCCTATTCACATATGTAATTCCTTTCTGAAAATCTGCTAAAATATTTCTCACTGAATTCCCACAACTTCCAACAACAGGTCAACTGCTTCCCATAAGCTGAAGCAAGGATTAAATCAGACAGGTGCTCAGAATTTTGGTATCTCTCCTTTCCTCTGTGCAGCAATGGGCAGAGACATGTACGTGTGGCAGACATCATGGGGAAGAGGGGAATTTGGCTCCTGTCTATTTTAAGACAATAAGGCCTTTCTTAGGTTTCATGTTGGGGCCCATGGACTAAGCTATGACTTGATGGGCATGGCACTTCCCAGATAAAATTCTTCTGTTTAAATAAAGCAGGGAAAAGCAACACATCTAACAGAGACAGAGGAAGGAAGAAAAAAGAATGGGAATTGTTAATTCAGCCCTGAGGAAAGTGGAGTCTGTCAGGAGGGCCCAGAGAGCTACCCTCAGGGCTCTCAGGAGAAAACTGGTATTCAACCTTGAGGATTCGAAAATCCTAAAGAGAGTTTTCCTCCAACTCTGCCTTCCCAAAGATTCCTGAGCTGAGATTTTCTCAGTAAACGAAGGTAGCCATCAAAGTGTCTCCCAGGAGAGAGAACTTCTCCTCTTCACATCAGTTTCTTCAAATGTTACATGGGGACATATTTGATCACAAGACATCCTCAAGTAAAATTTAAAAAACATATAAAACATGGAATCAGCCTAAATGCCCATGAATGGTGGATTAGATAATGAAAATGTACTACATGTACACCATGGAATACTCTACAGTGTTAAAATGAATGAGATTGTGTCTTGCAGATGTGTGGATGAAGCTTGAGTTCATTATCCTAAGTGAACGAGCACATAAACAGAAAATCAAATACCACATGTTCTCACTTATAACTGGGAGCTGAACATTGAATACATATGGACACAAAGCAGGGAACAACAGACACTAATACCTACTTGAGGTGTAGGGAAGGAGTTGGGTGAGGATTAAAAACAACCTGTCTTATACTATGATTATTATCTCAGTGGCAAAATAATGTGTACAAACTCTTATGACACAGTTTATCTATGTAACAAACCTGCACCTGTATCCCTCAAGCTAAAATAAAAGTTTAAAAGGGAAAAAATAAAATACAATAAAAAATAAAAAAAAACATATAAAATTCTACGTTTCCCAAAAGGGGAGCTGCTTTACAGAGAGCCTGCAGCAGAGATTTCTTTATCTCCTTTTCTGGAGGACATTTGGTTTCTTTAGGAGGGGGATGGTATAATTCTTCTGAGGCATGGTCAGTGAACTTATGAGTTTCACAATGAATTGTCTGTTCCTTGAGGGTGAGCTGATTCAAGAGACAAGTTTGGACTCATCACTCTTAACTTACTTCTTTAGAGAATTAATTATGGGTGAGGTGCCAGTTAAATTTTGTCACACACTCAGGGTATTTCTGGCAATGTCACAGTGAGATTCCATCCTTCTCACTGTGAGGAAGGATGAAAAACCCAACAGCATGGCAGTTGGGAAATGTGGATTCTCATTCAAGCTGTGTTGCCTTAGACAAGTCACCGGAAATTGATAATTCTAAATTTTCTCAATGGGTTGTTACTATCCTGTGGGATTTTTTTGTGAAAACCGAATAAGGCAACGGATATATTACTCCACTGCAAATTGTAAAGATTTTTTTTATATACTTTAGGTTCTGGGGTACATGTGAAGATGGTGCAGGGTTGTTACATAGGTATACACATGCTGTGGTGGTTTGCTGCATCCATCCTCCCGTCACCTACATTAGGCATTTTTCCTAATATTATACCTCCCCAATCTCCCCACCCCCTGCTATCCCTCCCTGAGTCGCCCAGCTCCCAACATGCTTTGGTGTGTGATGTTCCTCTCCCTGTGTTCATGTGTTCTCATTGTTCAACACCCACTATGAGTGAGAACATGCGGTGTTTGGTTTTCTGTTCTTGTGTCAAAGACACATGCACACGTATGTTCATTGTGGCACTGTTTACAATAGCAAAGGCTTGGAACCAACCAAAATGCCCATCAATGATAGACTGGATAAAGAAAATGTGGCACATATACACCATGGAATACTATGCAGCCATAAAAAACAGATGAGTTCATGTCCTTTGCAGGGACATGGATGAAGCTAGAAACCATCATTCTCAGCAAATTGTAAAGATTTTTAAAGCAAAGTATTTTTTAAAATACATTTTATTGTGTGTATTTAAGATACACAACATGATGTCATAAGATATATACATATAATAAAATGGTTAGTATAGTGGAATAAATTAAAATATCCATCATCTCACAGAGATATGCAGTCTCACTGCCCCTATGGCAAGAGCAGCTATAAAATACTCATCTAGCAAAAACCCTGAATACAATACACTGTTAAAAACTGTAGTCTTCATGCTGTACATTAGCTCTTTTGACTTGTTCAACTACATTATTTGCTACTTTGTATGCTTTGACCTACATCTTACAGAATGATGAAGTGATGGACATATGTTCTGAAACCCCAACTAAGACACCTAATCCACTAGGTATGTTTGAGGTATGATGGGATATAGAATTTTTCTTTTCTTTCTTTTTCTTTGAGACAGAGTCTCACTCTGTTGCCCAGACTGCTGTGCAGTGGTGCAATCACAGCTCACTGCAGCCTTGACCTCCCAGGGGCTCAAATGATCCTTTCACTTCAGCCTCCCAGGTAGCTAGGACTACAGGTGTGAACACCACACCTGGCTAGATTTTTTTATGTGTGTGTATTTTTTTGTAGAGAAGGGTTTTCCTATGTTGCCCAGACTGGTCTCGAACTCCTGGGTTCAAATAATCCACCTGCCTTGGCCTCCCAAAGTGCTGGGATTACAGATATGAGCCACCATGCCTAGCTGAGAATTTTTCAATTAGAGCTGCTACCTAAAATCAAGTTTCCTGAATCCATACCAGGTGATGTCCGGGCATTGTTCTTCATACACTTTGCCTTAGTTCTACAAGAAATTACATTTTGCAGTACACTAGTGGCAAGAATCTGTGAGTTTTCTTCTCAAAGAGGAGTCAGAAAGCAATGGGATACATTTTTGGCTTCTTTCAGTGCTTTGAGTACTTCCTTTACTGTACACATACAAATGAGCCTACTGTTTATCCAAAGCCCAGACCATCTGAGGTTATGAATGGGAAGAAGTCACATAAAACTAGAGAACTATCACTCTGTGTTTTCATGGACCCATTTCCTTAAGTCAGGGTACTATGATTTTGGCAGACATCTTAAGCTAGATGTTGCCATTTGACCAATCTAACTAATCTATCAACGATTCTAACCAGATTTTTAATTATCTGTTTAGGTAAATGTCAAATGAAATAGGATGGTGTAGGGCATATGCATTACATAAAATGTTTCCCTTGGATGAGAGACTTTGCTCATGGTAACCAACAGGATGTCTAGACCTTTGGATGCCATATTGACTCTTTTTTTTTTTTTTCTTTTGAGACAGAGTTTCGCTCTTGTTACCCAGGCTGGAGTGCAATGGCGCGATCTCGGCTCACCGCAACCTCCGCCTCCTAGGTTCAGGCAATTCTCCTGCCTCAACCTCCTGAGTAGCTGGGATTACAGGCACGCACCACCATGCCCAGCTAATGTTTTGTATTTTTAGTAGAGACAGGGTTTCACCATGTTGACCAGGATGGTCTCGATCTCATGACCTCGTGATCCACCCGCCTCGGCCTCCCAAAGTGCTGGGATTACAGGCATGAGCCACCACGCCCGGCCATATTGACTCTTTCATAGTTTGGCCCAGTCTATCTTTCAGCCTTCCTGTCCATTTTCCCAAAACCACCCAAGGCTATAACTACTAAGGATAATGTACAGGACTCTGAATACTCTGTTCTTATGTAATGGTACATTCTCTACCCTCTTTTGCTAAGTCCTTTCTCTTCCCCCCTGCCCGCCTCAATCTAATAAGACCCTACTGTCTAGTGCTTTATTAAACCAAGACCCAGCTGGGTTAGTCCCATTTTTCCTTGTGATTCTACCAGTCTCAATGCCTTTGGTTTATCACCTGTATATTGTGTATCATTGTGTTTTCCTCATCTAATCGCTCAGGACAGACTGTAAAGGCTAGAATTGGGATGAATCATCTTCGTATCCCAGATGTCTAGTGTAGTATGTGTATATAACTAAGTCTGCAGAAATAAATGTTGAATAATAAATGAATAACCATTTCTAGTGCATCAATATCTGTCACTTATAAAGCACTAATCATTTCTTTATATATAATAACTGCAGGGGGACAGAATGTAAGTTTATAGTTCAGAATAATAAGATGAAAATGTTACTCACATGAATGATGGATCCTTCTCAGTTTTAAATATGAACAATGTCCTCTTTATGTGGCTACACAGATGATTCCCCTGAAATTTAAATTATTTTATTTTTAGGAGATGGAAGTGAAGGGAGTATGTGAGACCTGCTCACTTTTGCAAGCAAACCATTCTCCAACTCTCTTTGGAATCTTTGGGGTTGTCACAGACTAGGAAGGGAGGAAATCTTTGAGGTCCTATTTGTTTCTCTCTTTGGTCCACTGTTAAGGAGGCATGATAAATTGTCATAGAATTGCTGTCTCTGCCCAAATCCTATTTCCTTTGGGGCTCTATGAGGATGAATAAAACATTTTCTAAAAAGATTGAGGCAAATTAGCTTTCAGCCTCTTCAAATACAGTTTATCTGACAAAGTTCCATCTCTCTTCCGATGGATTACTGGTACTAACTAATAGCATTGGCTCATCTATAAGCTTGAGGAGCTCACACAGGAAAGACACAAAACCAACAACCAAACAAACAGAAAAACTGATTTTCTGTGATTCATTAAAATGTTTTCATTTTAACTTTTGATCTTCACGGAGTGTGGAATTCTCTGCTAGCAAGTAAAGATAAGCAGCTTTATTGCCTGGCAAAATATCTTTTTGATTTTGCCACTGAGTAGCCCCTAAAGAGAATATAGTATTTACAAACAAGGCTTCTGGCATGTTCTCCTATACGTCCCTGTCCTCTCACAGTTCCAAACGCCTCTTAAAATAGCTTTGCAAGTGCCTTCCCAACATTCCCCAGGAGGATATCATGTTCCTAGTGTAAGTGACAGGGGTCCAGGAGCACATTCTATCACCTAATTGTGAATTTCTCTGGATCATGAAATGCTCAATGTCTCAGACAACACGGCTTCCTCAACACACCACCAATTGCTTCTCCTTTCACTTTCCCCTGATATAAAACAAAGCAAAAAAGACAACCCCCAAAAAATGGCATTTCATTTTGACAACATTTGTGGCAAAGCTGATTACATTTATGGTTAACAAGACTTTGGGATGAAGTAATCTGCTATTTGGAAGAAAAACACTTTGACAAAATTAGGAGAGATGACATCAAAATACAGCTTTGTAATTTGTCTTTTTTTTTCTTACTCTAAAGATACTGCACAGACAATTTTTGTAAATTTGGCAGTAGACGTGACAACAGAGTTTCCTAATGACCTTATGAATTGGGGAAACAAAAGAAACAAGCAGATTTTATGTTGTTTTATAAAAGAGTTCATCCACCATACTTTCTTCAGCTTTTGAAGTTGTCATACATCTCCAGGGAACAAGCTCATTGTGTAATTCGTTTTCGATTATTCTCGATTATGTAATTGCAAGTTTAAGTTGATTTATTTTTATGAGCATCAACATTATTTTTTTAAATACATTATCCCAAGTAGATACTGCAATGATTAATGAGAACCCTAATCATTTACAGATAATTCAGTAGGAAAAATGCCTAGATTATATTTCCAAAACATCTGGAAAGCAAGAAAGTAGATGCTCTCAAGATTAGAGTAGTTCATTGAACAAGGTTCTCAGTGGGAACCCAGAGAACAATACAATGGCCAGCACTTGTTCTGACAGGTTGGCATCATTTTATATCTGTCATTAAAATTTTGACAATCACTCATGTTTGAATCCAGCCTTTCCAATAAAATCTTACCACTAAATTGTAAGATCCCTTTGTAAAACATCAGGGAAACCAAAGAAGAAAGGTGAAAAACAGAATCAAAAGTCCCACACAAACCAGAAAGAATAACAAAAGGTTTTTATAGCCTCATGTCTTTCTTAGAAGAAATAAAACTCTAAGATTGAAAATAATCATGTGGAACCTTCCATAGGAGTAATCATTGTAGGGTGATGAAATTGACAATGGGCTGTCGAGATGTTCAGACTCAAAATCCTGTTTCTATCACCTCGGATTGCTGTTATCCACATAACAAGCTATGACTGTTTTCACCCTTATTAAGTCTCCTTACTATAAAACAAAGGCATCTGATGAGATGATGTTGGATATTCCATTAAATCTTTAAATCCACTAAGGTGAAGATATTAAATGTAACCTGACAATGACACAATTGTCCCCAAACTGAATATACTCATCCACTACTTTGTACTGCCTCAAACTGTAATATCCTTTGAAAGACACCAGAGGCTCAAGACGGGGAAAGATGCCAAAACCTTCTCTTTCTAAGCTCCCTAGAAGCTGGTGAAGGCAAGTGGAAGACCTTCCGTGCTAAGGATCTTAGGTCCACTGTAACTACTAAGGCTGAGTAGTGCTGTTAGGAGGGAATGCTAAGCCCTCTGTAAGAGAGCAGATGAAAGTGGACACCTAAGTGTAGTTCTTCTCCTTTTGAGAAGGCTAAGCCTATCACATGGCAAATTATCCAGGATGTTACTTTGTTTCATGAGGTACATTGTTCATCATCTTTGTTCATATATCTTTTATATAGGGTCAAGTAAAAAGAGAAAATTGTATTAAATCCATCACTAATATGGAAAAAAACTCTGTTTAAATCATATGCAATGTTTTGTTGGCTAAAGTTTCTTTTAACATACACGATATGCAAAAAAAAAAAAAGCTTGGTTCCCTTAAAAGTTTATGTGTTTGAGATTAATTAGATTCAGCTTAAATAAAATAATATTACCGTATACCTATAAGCATGGCCTAGAGGAAATTTTGCTCAGGCTTAGATAAAATATTGGTTTTGAAAGTGGAAACATTTATCAGAAAGGAAGTTTTATTTTCAAAAAAAAAAAATTCACCTAGAAAGAGTTTCTTTGAGCTATTTCAGAAAAGAATAATTTGGTACTATGAAATCAACAGAAGAAGCAGATTGGGGTAGTAGGAAACTTGGAACTCTTAGCAGACTACTAGCATAAAATATCATTAAATAAATATTTATTGAGCTCTGCTATGTGCCAAGAATAGAGGCAGGCATCAAATTCAATGCTGAGAAGAAAGAGCAGGAGGAGGGGGAGAAAGGAGGAGGAGGGGGAGGAAGCGGAGGGAGATGAGGGAGGAAGAGAAGGGGGAGAAAAAAGGGGAGGAGAAGGAAAGGAGGGACTACAAGTTCAGTCCTTACTGAGCAGTTTTTTTTTTTTTAATGAAACCGGAGAAAATCAAAAGAATTTTATCATATAAAGGTGTTGAATATAAGATATTAGTGTAAGATAAAGAGTAGGTCCATATGAAGAGGTTAATTGTCAAGTTACCTAAGTGGGTACCATTAGCTTTCATGTGTAAAGCCCATGTCCAAATAGCTGGAAGGACTAGGGCAATATTCAGACAGTATCAATTTTCCTAAAGGCAGAGGATAGAGCAACGGAAACACCTCAGAGGAGGTGTTCCTAAACAACCTCTTTGCTTCTCAGATAGGAACGAGAATACTCTGTCTGCTATTAGAAAAACAAAAAATGATTTATGGTGTTTCGTTTAAATGATATTTAGGAGTCATATGGTCTTGCATAAAGTGGTCTTTCAACTAGGTTTGCAGTTTTTTAACTTAGCTTCGTCATGTCCATGGCTGCTGAAACTTGGAAGATGCTGTGAGAAAGAGAAGAGGGAAGTAAACAGCCCTGGGATAATTTTTCCTCTCCTCTTCTTGAATTTACACACTTAGAGAAGTGGAAGAGTTGTCCACACTTGGTAAACAAACCACTCAAATCCTTCAAAAGAGAGAAGTGAAAGGTGTTTGTTGTCTGAATTTTTAAAACTTCCCGTAAAATATATAATCATGGGAAAATAAAGACAGTTAAATAAAAACTACAAGACGCCAAGAAACTACGCGTTTCTAAGTACTGAAATAGGGATATAGTGGGTTAATGGAAGACAAAAAAAGAGAATTAAAATATTCAGAACATGAATTCTGTGACTATTATTAGAAAGTTCTAGAGCTTAAGAATATGGAAATGTAAGATTAAAGAAAATGCAAAAGAAGAATAAAATAATACAATGACCAAAAGAAAAAAAATATTTATCTATTGCCTGGCTAAAATTTATCTTCAAGAAGCATGGCAAAATATTTACTGATTTAATGAAAACCCCAAAGAAAAATAAATGCAATGGAATATCATTCAGTGCTGAAAAGAAAGGAACTATCAAGCCATGAAAAGACATGGAGGAACCTTAAATGACTTGAATTTACACACTAAGTGAAAGAAAGTTATTACTAACTGAAAGAGGTCAGTCTAAAAGGCTGCATACTGTATGAGTCCAACTACATGACAATCAGAAAAGGCCAACTATAGTGACAATCAAAGAACCAGTGGTTGCCCAGAGTTAAGGTAAAGAGGAGAGTAAATGGAAGGAGCACAGAGGATTTTTTTAGGGCAGTGGAAATACTTTGTATGATGTTACATGCGTACAGTAGCATCTACATACCATTATATACTTGTCTAAATTCAGTGAATCCTCAACACCAAGCAGGAACCCTATTGTAAACTATGGGCTCTGGCGACACTGATGTGTCAATGTAGTTCACCAGTTGAAACAAATGTCCCACTCAGATGGGAGATGTTGATAGTGGAAGGAAGTAGGTGTGTACAAGGGCAGAAAGTATATGGAAACTCTTCTGCTCAATTTTGTGGTGAAATTAAAACTGATTCAAAAAATAAAGGCTATTAAAAAAAAACTATTGCAGTAAGAAAAAAGTCTTTCAATAATTACATATAGTGACAGAAAAAAAGCTCATTGGAATTTTAGATAATTGACCTCTTGGTATCAAGTTTTGTTTCCCACATATATTAGAAAAATATAGTAAGAGCACTCGGGAGTTTGGGAGAAATTATAATTTTAAAATGTAGTCAAATGTTTGCTGCAAGTGGAATGAGTAAGTCACCTTAATTTAATTAAAATATGCAAGCCAAATAGGAATGACCTTTAGCAAATCTGACCAATATTTGGTGCAGGAATTTCAATGATCTAGATTCCCAAGTCTTAGGGAATAAACTGAATGAATTGAGAGTCACCATCAATTATTTCTGAAAGTACATCTCAGACACCAAGAGATGCCAAAGTACAGAAACAGGGGCAATAGCTATTAAAGGAGGAGAGAATAGGGCTGCCAATTATTGCCAGTACTCTAGATTCAATATCTACTAAAATAACCAAATTAAACTGGACCAGAAAATGTAACAAACCTTACGAACAAAGAAAAACTACAGAGAGGCAAGAGCAATTGTAGCCGAAGAATGGAAGTGAAAAAAGACCCAACAGGAATGGACCGTGGGCACTGGCATTGTGATGAAGAAGCTATAATAAGCTGGTGAATAGCAAAGGGGAGTCATTTGACAACCTTGTTTTTTTCCATGAAAAAGACCCCTAGGATTCAAAGTGAACATTTCAAAGATCGGAACATCTCATTTTATTTGGTTTGAATATGAAAACTTTCTAGAAAATAGACATGGCCTCCTTTCTTTCCTAATGCCGTATGATAAAAATAATGTGAATTTTCAGCAAATTCTTATAGAGATAGAAGCCAGGGTATCTCCTTTTAAATGAGAGAAATTTAAAGACGAATGCTAAGGATGTGAATTTCCTGAAGAATGTGTTATGTAACTAACAAACTCTGAGGGAGAGGAGTGATTATCACTTTAATTAATTAGGGCTCTGTTACAGCTCCCTTGTGAAAGATAATCCTTGATTAAAACTGTCAGTATGTAAAAATATTGACTGATATTGAAATGTAAGAATGTAAAATTTCAATTAATTGTGAAAAGGAAATTAGCTGATATTATCATTTACCAATATACAGTCATGATTCTCACAACATGTGGGGGCACACAAATAAGTGTTAACAATAAGTGTAAACAGGAACAGAATTATTCCAAGGTGGTTTATCCCTCAGGACAACTAGCCTCTTTGGCCTTTTGTTTGTGCATCTGCAATGCAGAAGTTTAGGTTAAGTAATGATAATTGTTTTGCAAAGGAAGGGAAGAGATATAACAGTATGAAATGGAAGGAGATTAAATGATAACATTTTACCAATACTTAATGCTTTCCTAATCAGCAGAAATGTTGCAACATACATATGCTTTATAAATATCAATAAATATTGTATGCCTTGGAAATTTTATACCTGGAAGCCTTGCTGAGACTTTTTCCACCTCTGTGCCTAGAAAGAGCTCCCAGGGGACTATGAAGGCTCAAGCACTTTTAAACTCAAACCCTACAAATTATACTAAGCCAGGAGGCTAGTGGCCAGGACACAGATTCTAAACTTCACCTAAGGCTGATTCCTTTACCATGAGGTCTGTTCTCATGATTTCGTTTTCTGAACGCTGACTGGAAGTGAGACTTGCTTCTATTTCTTTTTCATCTCTTTCTCTTTTTCCTTAGCCTTATCAGAATTAGTTGCCAAATAATATAATGAGATATCCTCTGAAAGAACTGCTTGTGGTATAGAATAACAAAACAAAAGCACATTCAAAACTGATCATTAACCTTAGATGTGGAAATAATGCCCAGAGCCACAAACTCACTCTTAGACCTAGAATAAGTTATTTGGTGTCAACAAGCCATGGTTTCAAGACTTAGAAAGAAAAAGGAATAAATGTACCACATAAGGTGAGCATGAGGTATAGAAACAATATATGTAAAGAAATGGCATAGGTTCTAAAATCTGATTAAAAACTCAAAACACAGAAGCTGTCATTTCATGGTTTTTGCTGCCATTATTATCGTCACAGAAGAGTATCTTACCCAAAATTCTGAAGTTTCCACTAATATGGAAATAACTAGTCATGCAAAATATCCAGTCAGGCTTATTTTAAACTAAAGCAAAATTGAGATTGCTTGTTTACTGTTTAATGATACCCAGTTGCCAGAGACAACAGAAATTAGACCTATACCATCTACCCCTCCTTCTGACTTCAGTACCTCCATCCAGCACAGCACAAAGAAAAATAAAGTCTTTATTATTTAGGCTTACATGTGAAGACATAACTGCCCACTCTACTGATAAAATCTGATAAAAAAAAAAAAGTAATTTTGAGGATAAAGCAAGAGAACAGTGGGCATATCTGGGAAACATGCTTTGGCCCTGGAGCTGCTGTTTATCTCCCCCCTAAAATGAAACCAAATGCCCTGATGCTCTCCAAAGAACACAATTAAATAGAATTTTCTTATCACTTTCTATTTTCATGCTGGTTATGGTAGAAGCGCTTCCCTTTGTAATAGTGCCAAGGAAGGCAGAGTATTAGAAAATCTTCCTTGTGTTCAACAATATAAAACTGTGTGTGAAATATATTTTTTTCCTCTACCTATCAAATTATTCTGTGCTTATCTTTTATGGAAAAGAAGAAAAATTCAGCTTCAGGTAATTATTTAGCTCACAATCACATTCCTCCTAAAGAGCTCCTTTGTAGTTAATTAAATAAGAAATAAGAGGCTTGTCTTCCAACATCATTCTGTCTTGTTTATTGGCTTAGCATGAATGAGGAGGGGAGGAAGGACTTATTTGCTTTATTAAAGAAGAAGAATCATCAGCATGACTAAGGGTGCACAGTAAAGTCAAGAAAAGTCATTATAACTTTCTTACTCCTAGAGGAAGTATTATACACGCCTGTTACTTGGGATCATCCGAGTGCAACGTTTTGCAACAATGACAGTGAAATGTATCAGCATTAACATTTAAGACAATTCTCTCACTTTCTCTAACTTCTCCACTAGAGTTGGGAGAGAAGAAGAGGAAGAAGTCCAGGTGCCTGATCCAGCTATATTAGTAATGAGAATCTAGACAGAACACCAGATAGAAGAATGCAGAATTTTCTTATCACTTTCTATTTGCATGCTGGTTATGGTGGAAGCCCTTCCCTTTGTAACAGTGCCGAGGAAGGCAGAGTATTAGAAAATCTTCATCGTGTTCAACAATATAAAACTGGGTGTGAAATATATTATTTTTCCTCTACCAATCAAATTACTCTGTGCTTATCTTTTATAGAAAGGAAGAGAGGAGCTCTGGAATCATGAAGATATATATGATCTGTGAAGATATTAAGCTAATGAGAGGAATTTAAGGAGGAAAAAAATAAAACAAGAAATAGAAAAGAAATCAAGTACTTATTTTTTAAATAGCGGAGACTGATTTAAATCCAAGGACGTATTGTATGCAGATGGGACTGTGCCCCATCCAAACAAATAGGTATCTAGATTTCCTGTACATTGAAATATATGCTTCTTAATCTATAGCTGTCCTCCCGAATTGTTGTTCATTGTTCACACCAGAATTTGCCTAACAAATCAAAAAGTCTCCATCTACAACAAAGCTCTCCGTTGGGGCCTTGATGGCCCACATATAAATGGAAAATACCTACGGTAATATTGGCAGTGACATTTGAGTTGTATATCCCATTTTCTTTCCTCCTTGATGCCTTTTACATTCTAATTCATCAGTCTGTTGTTTAAAATGTAGTCCTGTGATTACTCGCCTCAGTATCAAGGAAGGGGCTTGCTAAAAATCTAGATTCCTAGGCCTGAATCCCAGCCTGACTCAACATCATTACAAGGGGAATAAAGCATCTCAGATACTCAACCTGTGAATTAATCTCTTTTAAATGACTTCTTAGAAGATAGTAGTTATTTAAATAATTCAGACTCTTATCATTTAAAGCACTATAGCAGGTGACTATGAACATTAACTTTTGAAAAAATGGGCCCAGTTCTGCCAAGAGGTCAACATTCAAGAGTATTTAGCATTCTCAGCCTCAGAAAAGAGAGGTTCTGCTTTTCTGAGCCCAGTAAATCCAGATAGCTTCAAAAGACTGCCTGGCTACCACAGTTTTTGTTATGTATTTGCACTAATCTGAAAAATGTAGATCATCAGCTTTTATTGTTGCTGTTACTCATTGTCCGTGTGCCGGAAATTTGAATTTAAACTAGCACTTAGCCTATGAAGTTGCCTACAGCTTCTTTGCTAAAATAAAATGGAGGGGGTACTATGCATATCTATGGGGTTGCCTATGATGCAATAAAATGGTAAAATTATTTTGATAAATAGGAAGTGACTTAAAAAATTCTATTTAATTGTGTTCTTTGGAAACATCAGGGCATTTGGTTTCATTTTAAAGAGAAGATAAAAATGTAAATTTAAGTGTATATTGCCATCATGTATAAAATATGGTGTCTATTCTCACCTCATCTGTATCCCTAACAAGCTCTAGCTGTTACTCTCCTACCAACACCAAATAAAACCATCCAAGTTGCTTAGCATTTTCATAAGTTAACTCCTTTGTAAATAATTTGGTTTTTAAAATAAAAATATCCATGGCTTCACCTTCCAAAACATGTGGCTACAAATAATAAGGGCCAAAAATGTCATTGTTATTGTATGGATTAGGCACATAAAAATAACAGGCAGGTACTGAGCACCCGGTAGGTATCAGATGATGTGCCTGGCTGTGAGAGGTTAAATGAGATAGAGAATGTAAACTATTTATTAAATTCATCATATTATATCATACCTTTTCATGGGTATTATTATTACTTTGAGTAATGGCTATAGCATAAGTATGATGCTTATCATTGCCTGTTGTTATAATAATAATAATACATTCTATGATAAGGAAGAAAAGGAGGAAGAAAATAAAAGGGAAAGAAATAGATTGGCTAGTATTTATTTAGCATGTACGCTGTACCAGTCATTATACTAAGCTGTTTATATGCATTATCTCCTTGTGCAGTAGGAGGATGAAGAAATGCCCTTGAGAAAGATGGCTGGCAAAACAGCCCTGATCAGCTATGGAAGCTCCCATGTGGGTTTGATTTCAGGGTTTATCCTAGACATTGAGAAACACTGAAGAATTTTTAACAGGAGAATGACATGTTCAGATTTGCATTTTAGAAAGGTCACTCTGGCAGTGTGAGGAGTAGTTTGTACTAGAGAAAGACTGGAGAGTGGGAGACTGCTTAGAAGCATATGGCTCTGGTGATAGTTCACGCGAGAGGTGCGAAAGGTCTGAGAAGATGCCTGGGTGGAAAGAGGGGCGTGGGTTCTGGGGAAGCCTCCCAGGGAACAGATTTAACCTGGAGACTGATTAGAGGGCAGCAGTGAAATTTGGAGTGAGAAAGAAAGAAGATATCCTTATAGCATGTCAACCTCACTTCTAGTTTCTCATGTATTTAGTGATTAATAAAAATGTGCAGCTTGATATTATTATTCACACAATCATGTAAGTAAAACTTCTCTATTTCCCACCTAACAAATATCTCCCCTTTGTCTTTCTTGCTCACATGTGTATGTGCGTATGTATACACACACACACACACACACACACACACACATTCACAGGCATACATTTTATATATATATATTTATACACACACACACACATTCACAGGCATACATTATATATATATATATATATATATATATATATATATATATATATATATACACACACACACACACACACACACACACATCCTTCAAGAAAAATGTTTCCATTCTAAAGATAGAAGGCTTCCATTGAGAAGTCTTAAAAACTTAAATGTACAGAATATTCTATTTAGATTATCCTCCCAGGGATACCTCAGTGGTATCTCTTTGTCTTGCATAAGAACATTTTCATAACAATGTTAGACATGTAAGGGTATCAATATCCTTCCCACCCCTTTGCCATAACTGTTTACATAGTAAACATTTAACATACCCACACAAAAAATGTATTCTACTAATCTCTTTGCTCAAAAACACATTAATTCAAAGTGCTTCTTGCTTAGGTCCACTTGAATTTGTGATTGAAATTCAAATTCTCCCTAAGTTTTAAGAAGGATGTTCTTGTCCTATGGAAATCAATGTGCTTCCAGTTATTGAACACCAGAGGGCATCATTCAGTGAAAGCTTGGATTTGGGAGCAGGAGCGAAGCGGGAGAGAGAAGGGGGGACATACAAGGGAGCGAGAGAGAGGAAGGGGTATGGGGGTAGACAGAGAGAGGAGAAAAAAAGAGAGAGAAGGAATTCCATTACTAATGAAAGAAACAGAGAAAACAGTTTTTAGTGTGTACCCTTATCTACCATGAAACATTACCATGGTAACAGCACCAGTTAAGATGATTGTATATTTAGGTCATAGTATAAAAGAAGGAGCTAGAACATGTGAAAAAAAAAAGAGAGAGAGAAATAAATAAAGTAAGGCAAAGATATATAAAGAATGGAAAGAGGAAAACCAACTGGAACCTACCTCTTTCTTTGCTAATGGCAGTTTTCAAAGTAACATTATACTTTCAAAGCAAATGTGGATAATAAATACTAATTAAAATTAAATGGAATCATTGAAATTCAGAATCCTAAGTGCCAACAGTCTTATTCAGAAAGATAACTCATTTAGCATGGAAAAATGAAGAGACAATTTGACTGGAATTGGGATACGTGTGTTCTTATGCAGTTCTTGGTTAGCTGTGTCACCTTGAAAAAGTCTCTTCATCCGCTTCCTATCGTGAGCTAAACTGAATGATACCAAAATTAACTTTTATTACTTTGCATCAGACAAAAGAACTTCTAGTTTGTAATTTACTAGTATAGCTGAGAGGTGAAATGGGATCTGCCAACATTTTGGTGCCCTTGTTTACCTCTGCCAGAGGCAATCACTGACCAAACAAAACAAGCATGTTGTGCCAACTAAGAATCTACTCAGCACTGCATCTTCTTTGCTAAAGGTTTAGGGGATCCAACAACAACACAAAAAGTTGAATTAACAGATGGAGAGAACATCATTGAATTTCTAAATCCCACAGTTTTGTTTTCCCCAAACACAGAGAAAACAAGTGCCACAACTATTTATAAAGAGCCAGTCAACACAATACAAGAACTAAGACTGTGGAATTCAACAGGCTCGTGTTTGAATCCAGGGCCTGCAACTTACTAGCTGTATGATCTTGGGTCATTATTAGACATCTCTGAATGCTGGTTTCTTCCTCTGTAACAGCAGGAAATTAATATCTACTACATAGGATTGTTGCAATGAGAAAATGAAAAAATTGATTATTAACTCATTCAACAAAGATTAAATATGTGTCTTAGGTGTGCTTGGCTGTATTTTAAAGAGTAAGGCTAAAGCAACTGATGAAACAGAAAATATCATACGGGGAAATGCTTAGAATAGTGCCAGGAACTTAGAACACACTCAGCAAAAATATCTGTCTAAGAAAAGGTGACTTTCATCTCTTTCCCTGCATATCACCTCCCCCACATAGGCCAGGGGAGCTGTGGAATATGCAGTCACTAACTTACACCATTTATCTTAAGTGAAAGAAGTCTCGACACCTGCTCAATGAACCAAAGGTGGCCAGAGTGGGTACAGGTGATAGGAAACAAAAGCCAGTTGTTAGTAATCACAAGGCAGACATTGGCAGCATTTGATACATAGGACTCTATTGAGAACTATGCCACAGACAGTCCATGTCATAAAATCTCAAGCAGGTCTAATATAAGTTTAAATGAAGAAAACCAATTCTTCAAGAGAACTGTGTGGCAAAATGTTTCTGTCAGTCTCTATCCTACTGAGTAAAGTGAGAAAAGTCTAAGACAGGATTGAGAATGGTGTCTGAGTGGTCAGATGAAGACAACAGCAGGGGTTTGCCCACATGCATATCCTAAACAAAGGCTGACATTAGTGATGGAGGTTGAACCCAGCATGATTATTGACATATGCACAGATTCTTGCCCTCATTTTTCTCCCTCCCAATTCCCTCTTCATTTCCCTGTTATTCTAATTTCTCCTCTTCTCCCTCTTTTGTACTTGCTGTAACTTTACTCATTGCTGTGGGTCCAAGAGACTTGTGACTCCTAATTAGTCAGCCTACCTTCCATTCAAGACAGCGTCATTCATACTTTTTGTGCCTTCCCTACCTGCCAGCAGGCTGGGACTGTTTTCTTTGGACCTCTGAAATCACCTATTTCTCTTGGCCCTAGGGAATGGCTGCTCTGGAATTGGAATTGGAAAATTGTCCAGTGAAGACACATCTGGATGCCTGACTATGTGGATTATCTGGGCAATAAAGGGGATCGGTCAAATTTAGAGCAATATGTGTTGTTTTGTTTGTTTTGTAACATGAAGACAATAGTCTCGGCCTCCCAATATTGAAGGACTCTGGGAACTAAGCCAAAGGGACTTTTACTGGTATTTGACCTGCTCTTTCTTTCCCAATCTGTCTCTGAAGTTAGCTGAGAGATGAAAACATGCTCTTTGGGTTCTCTTTCACTCAAACTGTGACAGAGGTATTCAAATCCGCCTATTTGCTCACTCCGATTCGCCTCCAGGCACCCTCAAGCACCCTTAACAAACAAACATGCCTCTTTGTTTTATAGGAAAATGAAGCATCTGTCAGGCAGTTTAGCCCTGGGAATTTGGGATCTGGAGACTTTCCCTCATTTTCAACCCATCTCATTCACAGAGCTTTATTTTAAAATGGTAAACAGATTTGGCTATAGTTCTCACCTCTTTTTAGGGTCAGGTTACATTTTTAAAGTTTTAATTGGCATTATTGTCTAGCCCAGGAAAGCAAATCGAGTCAATAGGAAATTGCTTATTTGTTGTATTGCTACAACTAGATCACATTATTGATAATAGCAATAACAATAATTCACCTGGCATTGATTTATTACTTCTGAGTCCTCAGCTGCCAAGCCTGCAAAGCTGGGATATTGTTGGCACAAAATTCTTCCATCCGTTTGACAAGTCTCAAAAGTCCACTTTCTGAACTGCAGCAGAATACAGTTCCCAGCTTAAAATTGCCTCTTGGCCAAGTCAACTGGCTTTACCTCTGTGATCATCAGTGTCATTATTATTACCTCCCCAACCATGGCACAGGTACGCCTGTTTTGGGCTTCTGTATAAAGATATCATCGTCTCCATTATTATATTATCAATGAAAATGCATATATTCCTGTCGTATGGTGGTACATATTTACCGATTGCCCACAAAGTGCAATGCGCTACCTTTGCCGCACAATCGCGAGTTCCTTACTCTGGAGTTTATTAAAAGCTTCATTTTGAGAGCCCTCTCAATCGGAGACGCCAGAATTGTCAGGAAAGAAGAGAATCGCCGGCGCGTCCCAGCACCCGGGCATCGAACTTCCCTGGGCAGGATGGAGAAAAGCTGCTGCCCGCGGGTGGGTTCCTGGGGGGACGCCCGGCGGCGGGGCGGGGCGGGGCGGGACCCGGAGGCCTGCAGCGCTGCAGCCACAGGAACCCTTGGTGTTTCGCACAGCCCGGCCGGTTTTCCCCAGAGCCTCCCTCCCCTCAAGCCTAACCCCAATTCCAGTTTTCCTCAGGCCTTTCGGGTGGCCCCGGGGTTTTTCTCTGGAATCTAGGCTGACTCCCCACCCGACCCGCAGAGCCCTGTGCGGGCCGTGGCCCTGACCATGGCGGTGGCTGCTGGAGCTCCGGGCTGCGGAGCGGGGGCTGCGCGCCGGAGCGCTGAAGAGTGTGTGGCGGAGCGTGGAGACTGGTCGTTGTGTGCTTGTGTCGCTGGCTGCGTGTCCTAGGGGATGGGCAAATCACACGGCTGCCACATACCCATTGCCACCCAGCGCTAAGAAAAGAGCAGGAAAAGCAAAACAAAAAAGCAAAGAAGAAAGGGAAATAGAAAGTCACTGTGGGGGATTCCGGAGCTTGAGGAGTGGGAGGCGCTGCGCTCTTCTTGGCTCGCGGCGCCTGGGCTGGCAGACTTGGAGCCCTGGGTGGCCGCAGCCACAGACATGCTGTGGCGGTGAACTGACCTAAGGACGCGGGAGGGCGGCCTGGGTGAGATGTCCGCCGACAGCTCTGCGGGCTTTACGCGTTTACCTCCATTTCTCTGTTCTCCTCCAGCCTCTCTGCCCCTGGCGACCCTCCCTGCTGGTATTTCTGTACATGCAAGAGTCTTGGCATCATCGCCAGGGACCAGTGGGCCGGTGGACCCTCCCTGGGACAATTCTGCATCTCAGGGCAGCCTCGAGGACGGCGTTGGGCAGAAAGATGGAGAAGGGAAGGGGAGTGCTGAAGGCGGACGGAGGCTAAGGGTGTGCCTCCCTGTGTGTCAATAATTCTGGGGAATTTTCACCTCTCCCAGACGAGTCTCCACTTACCCCGCGAGCGGCCCCCTGGGCGCCCGGCAGCGCGCACAGGTGGAATTTCTGCGCGTCTAACCGGCACCAGTCATGGACCGCACCTGTCCGGGTCCGAGAGCTACAAGTTAGCGGTGGTTGCCCGGGACCTCAGGTGCGGACCGCAAGAGACATTGGGTGGGTGCAGCGGTCCCCAATCTACGACCCCGGGGCCTGCCGGGTCGGTTCAGGACCCATTGTGAGTTAGGTGGCGAAGCCCAGGCACAGTCCCGTGTCTCATGGGCTTCGAGTTGGGACCTTGTTCCCTAGCCACCGCGGATTTTCGCGCTCCTGCGCGGGGCTAAAATAGCATGGCATTGCAGAAGGCTTTCCTCTCTTTTGTCTTGGGACCCTCTCCCCCATTCTTATTGCTTCTGCTTCATGGCCATGATCCGGAGACTGCAATGGGAAACCTCTCCAGCGCCGGAGGGCGGCTCCTAAAGCGGAGCCGGGGATAGCTTGGAGCCGGGGCGAGCCGGGCCTCCATCCCACATGCACTGAAAGACGCGGTCAGACCCCAGCAGGAAGTAGCGTGAGGGGCGGGAGGGACGAAGCTCTCCTTGTCTTGTCCATGGCCGCATCTAGAGTGGGTGGCGGGAGGAGGGTCGGCAACAGTAGAGGGAACTGGGGGCTGGAAGAGGGAGCGATGCCGGGACAGCGCGGCTCCCAGGCTGCTTTCGCCACATTCAGCTAGACACAGTGACCCTCGGAATCGTAGGGGTACCCCATCCCGCGCTGTGCCTTATTTACCCCTTCCTTCCAGACCCGCCATCACTGCCCCCAGTCCTCCAAGCCCCAGGATCCAAAGTTTCCGTCTGACAATCTGCACGTGGGTAGGACCTCCCTCCAATTCCCCCCCAAGCCCTGACCCTTGAGAGTCCGGTTTTGGGGGATACGAAGGGAGAGACCCCCTGGTGCCAGGGCCCTTGGAGTGGGCAAGTGGAGAGCTGCACAGCGCGGTGCCCTTACCTGTCGCTGGTTCGCTCCAGTTGCCTCCCCGGCTGCGAGGTGGTGGAGGCTTTAAGGCGCGAGGAGCCCTTTTGTCGGTTCAGGGCCGATCCGCCCGGGCTCCAGCTGCGCACGGTTTAGAGTCCGAGGCCAGCTGCCGGTTCTCTTTCTCCCTTGATCTTGCAAAAGAAAAGGAAAAGATTAGTTGGTGCCGAGACACTGGAGGGGTGGGGCGGGAGAGGCGGGAGAGAACCGACCCAAAGGCTCTGGCGAGAGCTGCGGAGCTGGCGCGCGCGCGCAGGCAGAGTCACGCACCCGACTCTCGTCCCAGCCACTTGGCTAGTCTGTGACCTGTTCGTGGTTAGACTGGAGTTACATTGACGCTGCCCCCGCCCTCCACGCCGAACCACCAAAGGAGAAGCAAACAAGACTTTCAAACCTGGCTTTCATGAAGAGCCTGGAGACCAAAATAGAATGGAGACCTGGATGCCTCGGCGAGCTGGGCTGGATTCATTTCTTCACCAAAGTGCTTGGGGAAGTAGGAATTAGTTTTGGGGGGCGATACCTATTCTGGTACCTCGGCGATTTCCTGGTGAAATCTGCGATTTCTAGACTCTGGCCAACCCGCAGCCTGGAGTGTGTGTGAGTGTGTGTGTGTGTGTGTGTGTGTGTGCCCGCGCGCGCTCCCTAGGTCTTTGCGCCCGGGCGCCTTTTGTACAGCAGGAGAGCGTGTCTGTATTCGTGCGTGTGTGTTCGATTAGCTGCAATGGGCGGACAATTTCTGGAGAGAACATTTACAATTTTCTTTCAATATGACAGGATTAGTTGCTGTTAAAGGCGCTCCTCCAATGAAATCTTCTCTGCTCTCTGATTTGGCGGTTCTTCCAGCAAATATGACAGCCTTTTCTCCAGGCTCCTTTTCGCTCCTCTCCATTTCCATCCCCAGAGCCCAGCTCTCCATCTGCAATTTCTACATCAGAACCACCCCCAACCCCGAGTCCCTTCCCTGCAAGTGTGTGAGTGCTACAAAGGTGACATGGCATATCGGGAAGAATGCAGTATTGCTTTTTGATTGTCGGAGATACTTAAGCCCAGTTTTTCCAGGTGGGAAAATGTTAGACTAAATCCACTATGCTTTGTAAATATAGAATTGTGCTGAACTATTCACATATTGTTTATTTCTTTGGAGCATTGACAAATGCATTAGAAAGAGAAGTAATTTTTTTCCTCTTATTTTAAGTATGAGTCAGTGACCATGTTTTCTTCATCTAATGGGCAATAGACTACAGAATATATATATATATATATATATATATATATATATATATATATATTTGGTGCTTCAGAAAATTTGTGAACTCCATGAAACAAATAATGAGGTGCAAACTTTCTGTGCTCAGACCTGCCTTTAGATGTTTATTTTTTATTTTAATGCAAAATTTCTTCTAATAATTACATCCATTATTTTTAGATACTAATCTCGTTTGATAAAAGTACAATGATCGGATTTTAAAGTGTAGCTGAGGCCAAAACTTGCTTTTGTAAAAGCATATGTGTGTGTGGACATAACATTAATATGTTGTATATTACATAGGTTTCATTTTCTCTCATCCAACTTCAATCAAATAAAAAGAAAGAGTGGGAACCTTAAATTTACTAACCTGGAATTGGACACACCACTTTTTGGGTCACAGGGACAGGCAAAGAGCAAGTTAAAGATACATTGATGTAACATAATATAGTCAATTAAATTCCGTTCAGTTCTTGATGTCCAGGGCTTTGCTTGGTATTAAACGGCATTCAGAAGAGCAGAAACCACTGTCCCTGTGTTTATTTAAGCTTCTCTTCCTATTGACAAGAAAAGACACTTATATGAAACATCTATATAACAGTTGACAATCAAATGATTACTTTTATAGCAATGTAAATTTATTGATAAATGAAATGTTGTCACTGAAAGTGTCTGCTCTTTTTGTTAACTCATAGCTACCACCAACCAGGACCTGACATGAACTTGATTTTGCTTGATTGAAGTCATCCTGAAGCACAGCATTGCAATACTGTGTCTCTGCCTTCAATCTCCATACTCACATGCCACCATCACTGGGTGATTATAAGATACCTTTAAGAAAATCAAAACTGCTCTGCTAAGTCTTGTTCTCAGCCTCTCCCAGCATTTGCTCCATTACATTAAATATCTGATTTTGTCATCTCTCCTCTCTTAAATACTCTTTTCAGAATGAATTCACATTTTCCTTTTTTTTTTTTTTTTGAGACGGAGTTTCACTCTTGTTACCCAGGCTGGAGTGCAATGGCCCGATCTCGGCTCACCGCAACCACCGCCTCCTGGGTTCAGGCAATTCTCCTGCCTCAGCCTCCTGAGTAGCTGGGGAATACAGGCACATGCCACCATGCCCAGCTGAATTTCTGTATTTTTAGTAGAGACGGGGTTTCACCCTGTTGACCAGGATGGTCTCGATCTCTTGACCTTGTGATCCACCCGCCTCGGCCTCCCAAAGTGCTGGGATTACAGGCGTGAGCCACCACGCCCGGCCACATTTTCCTTTTTTTTAACTCCATTATTTCTGTCTACTGAGGCTCCATAAACCCATGAAGCTGCTTGAGTCTTTTTGAACACACACAGACACACACCCATTAAAGCAAAAAAGTGAGGAGAAATAGATCTTTGGCCAGCAATAGACAAGAAAACCCAGTGATATGTTATTCTTTTGTTCCTTTACATCATTAAGAACACCAAGCCCCCTTTTGCTAATGAAGCTATGCATTCCAAAATAAGCAACAAAATTTATAACCAATGAAAGCAAACAAATATTTTTCTTAAACCTCAATAAAAGAGAGTCTGTGGGTGACTAGGTGCTATGTTTAGTAGAAGTCAGTATACTTAAGGCCTTTTGGAGAGGAGCTGCACATGGAAACATCATTTTTACCAAAGAGTCATCAATTATGTCCATTTTCTTTTTCTAGGTCATCACTTAGACACATTTTTATATATACTTGTAACTCTGCCACTCACTGTGATTTTGGAGAAATTGTTTAACTTCTCTTTGCCTCAGCTTCTTAAACCATAAAATGGGTATAGTTCTATCTGCTGGGGTTGGTAGAAGAAATAATAGAATTAATTCATGTGAAATTCTTAAAAGAGGATGTGGCATGTAGCAAATTAGCTATAAATATACTACTGTTGGTCAAGATAGAAAATTATAGGTTCTTGGGTCATACCTGTGACCTAATGAAACAGAGTATTCAGTGATTCTTGAGAATGCAAACCATAATGCTCATCAACATCCCGTAATGAGCATGAGAAACATAATCCATCAGCACTACGATTTCAGGGAAACTCAATTTTTTTCTTCTTCTAGCTTCTGTTTTGATACAAGAAATGATCATGTGTATTCTGTTTTATTTTCATCTCTTAAACCAGTTTATTTTCTGAGGAAAAAAAAATACTCCCCCACCCTAGGAATATAGCATTTGCATGTATTAGTAATTGTTGGTGTGGAAATTTTTCATTTGTCTGTTTGTTTTTTGTGAGATGGAGTCTCACTCTGTCACCCAGCCCGGAGTGAAGTGGCACAATTTCAGGCTCACTGCAACCTCCTCCACCCTGGTTCAAGCTATTTTTCTACCTCAGCCTCCCAAGTAGCTGGGATTACTGGCGCCTACCACTAGGCCTGGCTAAATTTTGTATTTTTTATAGCGATGTTATTTCACCATGTTGGCCAGGCTCGTCTCAAACTCCTGACCTCAAGTGATTGTCCCACCTCAGCCTCCTGAAGTGCTGGGATTACAGGCATGGGCCACTGTGTCAGGGCAGTATAGAACATTTTCAAAACTGCTTTTTAATACTTTGTAAAATGCATCTATGGGATTTTTTAAATCTACAGTCCTATTTTCCACCTCAAAGAACTCTAATAAATTAACAATTTCTACTTTCGAAGCCAAACTTCATTACCTACCACCTCATAATGCTAGTTTTAGATGCACATTGAAGAGCTCTCAATGCCTGTAAAGGGTGACTTTGAATCTTTGACAAAGCTTGTGTTTCAATAAGATTACAAATAAGGTCACCACTAACGTGAGAAGAAGGGGAACCACAGATCTCATTCCTGGGAATGTGGAGCATATTTATCATGCCACATTGATTTCACTGCAGCAATAATTAGGCTTCAGTAATTAGATGCACAAATCAGCACTCTATCATCGTAAGTGGATTAAGAGGCTGACAAGTTCAACTCCAGTGATTTCCCACCAGGTATGGCGGTCATAACATTTTTTTTTTTCATTTCTATTTTCAAGGAACCAAGAAAATGAAGGTGAGGGCTTTGCCTATATTGGGAAAATGAGCTAAGGGCAGATCTTGCTTTGTCCTTCATCTTCTACTCACACTGACTGTTTAAGACTTGAACCAGGGAAGCACAGCATTTATCAGCAGGTGCTTTGGAAAAACAGGGCTGATTTATCTGATGGATGCCAAAGGAACCTTTCTTTTCCTTGATCTCAGTTTGAAAAATAACAATCCTGGGTTAAAAGTGGATCTCCACTAGATGACAATCACTACTTAAAATGTGTCCTGCAGTTGTCCCTTACTGTTTTGAAATCTTAGTTTTGTAACAGACACACTATTCTTCCTAAAAGTATTTCTTTTTCCTAGAGACCTTATCAGAGAGTAATTTAAAAGCTTCTATTCTTTAGCTAAAAAAGATGGTCTCTTTTTATTCTAGAAAATCTTAAGTTTTTCATTCTCAGATCTTGCAATCGAAGTTTTCATATACAAATAGGACTGATTCTGAGGGATAATGTTTAGTGACTGTGAAAAACAATGCTTGCTATTTCTTTTTTTTTTTTCATGAAGTTTGGCATCACAGATGTTTTCTACTCTTTTCTCTCATAGCAGTGATAGTGTTACCCAATGCCTGAAAACATGTACTGCTGCTGAGTAGAAAATATTTAAAATACAGAGCTCTTTTGCAAACAGGGACTATGAAGAAGGGAGAAAAAGCAGAGATGAGGGGGTGCCGTGCACTACCCTGAAAAATGTTAAACAGCTGCAATGGTGATAATTCAGTGTTAAGAATACGGAAGGAAAAGGTCACATGGGATGCTTGTTTCTTTAGAGAAGCATTTAGTGTATGTGTGTTCTTCCTACCAGGAGGTAAGCTGAACGCTGCTTCAGAAATGAACCTCTAAGACAGGGTGAACTTAAAAGTTTCAACAACAACTACCTCAGAGTATATTTTAACAAACAGCCTAAATTTCCCCTTTTTACAGGCAAAGTTAAATGCTGGAATCTCAGATGAAGATAAGATTAGCAAAATCAAAGTGAAAGTCTTATGATACTCTTCTATATGCATGAGGTCTCAGATTATTTGAATCAGTAACTCTTTGTGCAGGAAAGAGTCATCTAGAAATACTTAAAATCTTTTCAGTCTGCAGAGAAACCTGCACTTACTCATGGGAGTTCACATAATTTCTCAGATCGTATAACATACCAGCTTCTTAAGCTAACTAAAGGGAAAAGCTGGAAACGCTAACAGTCTAAAGAAATAAATCCTGGGGGCCATCACACATTGGACAACTTCCCGATAAAATTTGATCTACCTCTATTTCTTGAGAGTGACTGGAATAATTGTGATGTAAAAGGAGCATGTTGCTAAGTAAGACTTAACTGAGTGTGTCTGATACTGTAATATCACTTCATATAGATCTTTTCACTTTAAAAACAGACTCCCCTAGCAGCGTGTCCAAGGAAGCATACTCCAAACCATTCTATGATTTACTATGCCTAAAATCCTGGACATTTTGTCTTTTCTCATTATGTAACCAGCAAAGTGATGGGGTGTTAGGCTTAAGGATCTCATTTACAAATCTCATGGGCAATATTTCATAAATCCTTGCAGAAAGGAATGAGGAAAGGCCCTGGGCAAAGTTATTGTATGTATCCCATTTCTACAAGGCTTTTCTTGGCAAATGTTTTTGTAGAAATTGAGTTGGTTTCGAAAGGATGCCCAATAAGCTTGTATTATTGGCAATCATTGAATGTCTCCAATAACAACTGCTCTAAATCCACTTTGAAAGGTCCAGAGGTGACAGACAGAAGGCACTCCCCTTTTATTATGCCAGAATACCGAGTAGACAACTTCTCTCACTTGATAGCAAATACTGGACAAATTTCTTTCTTAAGTCTCACATAAACAAGCTGCTTGTGCTTCGCTTTCCTTCTACTGTGTTGTAAGTTTCAGGTGATCATCCTGAGAATGCCAGAGTACATCTGTAAGAATTATGCTTCTCAGCAGCCTACTACAGACCAGACTTGAAGCATCAAGATTAATTCAACAAATATTTATATATCAATCAATATTCTCTTAGATATCAGGATTAGATCTACAAAAACAATAAGATCTCCTGCCCTCTGGAAGCTGAACATGCAGTTAGAACAAACATAAAAAAAAATATTCTTAGGTACCTTCAATAAAATCTTTGCTGTCATAACCCATGGGGGATTCGGGAAAGAGCCTTGACTCTTGATCAGGGAACTAATTCCAGAAGTGGGTTATAGGTGAGTTACACTCTACCTGGAATTTGGAAGCTATGCCAAGTTAAATCTTGTGGGTAAAATACTCTGGATGATGAAGCAATGTGTACAATATTTAAGGCAATCGCCAGGAAATTACTGTTAAAACTGAAGACATCTATTAATGACCAACTAGCAAAACTTTGGGCCCATGCTTTATAGTATCCAGGGTGGGAAAAAGTAACCAAAAACTATTGACTATTATGTCTAATTCCCAAAGATTATTAATGGAGAAGTCTAGGATAAGCAAGAACACTCTCACACATTCTTTGTCCAGGATGCTATGTTCTAGGATGTACTTCCAATCTTCCAATTTCTCTGTAGCTATTTTATTTATTTGTTTATTGTTTCTTTTTTGCTTTTGGGTTTTGGAAGCAATTAAGCTGACTGAGAACTTACTTAGCAAGGTGTGTCTCTGGCACATGGACATTTCTGTAATTTCTCGAGAAGAAAACTCTTGGCTATGGCTGTTACAGCTTATTCTAATTACATAATGGCATTGGGATGGGGATAATGTAACTAAGAACTGGGATGCAGTTGCTGTTCACAGAATTGACTTTAAAGGAATAAAAACCCATTTTGAGCTGCAGTATATACCTTCAGCTTGCAGAATAATACTAGGCTTATCTCTGGGAATGTTCTCTCAGGTTTCTTTGCACCCTACCTCAGAGCTGGTTCACAGTGATCACTGAGAGAATGGGAAACAGACAGGTATGCAAACTTTCAAGGTGAAAGTAGAAAAATAAGCCACCCAGTTTCTAAGAAGAGCTGTGCTGCATAGAAAGCCTCTATGCTATTATCTCTAAAGGAGGGTCACCTATGAAATACTAGGAGAGGTGAATAAGATGGACAAATGGTAAGGTATAAATAACAGAATTGCTTCTAGGGACAAAACTTAGATGGGATCCTCTATCAAAGTAAAGGAAACAAAACAAAAGTGATTCCTTCATCTGTGTGGTAAGAATATACCTATATTATTTTCTGGTGTCATTTGAGGCAACAAGATTAACTCTTGCCTGAAACTTGTATGTATGTACCAGATACATATTGGCTTATATTGTTCTAAGTAGATTCTCTCATCAGCTCCTGGTACGAAATATCACATCCAGATACATTTTGTCCATCCTTATACAACTCTCAATCAAGAAAGATGAAAATTTTACTCTAAAACAAAGATTCCTGTCCTACCTGAAGTCAATTGCAGAACTCCAGCAGTTGTTTAATTCTGGCTTCCAAAGCCAAGAGCAGTGGTATCTGTAACTATAAAAACCAGTTTATTGAGCGCAAGACCATGAGTATGTTCTGACAACAAGGTGAGATAGGCTGACTCCCTATAATTGTATGCATTTATAGAAGAAACTTTGATTTTGCTTCTTGATCACCTAATTCAGAACCATTTTCTCATTCTAAGTCTTTTTATTATTATTATATTTTTTAGAGACGGGGTTTCACCATGTTAGTCACGCTGGTCTCAAACTCCCGACCTCAGATAATCCACCCGTCTCGGCCTCCCAAAGTGCTGGGATTACAAGCATGAGCCACCATGCCCAACCCATTCTAAGCCTTTTTGTCTTTAAATATTCTTTTTGGCCCAATTGCTACTCTGTTCCTATGCATCCCAACTACTGGCTGGAGATTTACCAAATAATCTTGACCTCGACTCTATATACTAGTGTTTCTGTGTAAGTTTAGAACTAGGCTCCTCCTTCTTACATTAAAAATAATAATTCTGATCTGCACTGTGATCCCTTTGTTTTTAAACCTAATAATACTTCTTATAAATTGGGGTGTGACCATTGCAGCAGGGCTGCAAGCATATTATGGACATATCTTTCCTGAAAGTAACTTAGAAACAAAGCATAAAGCATTAAATTAAAAGACTAATAAAGACAGCAAAATAAAAGTAAATTCTAAAAATGATTACATCATATGAAAAGAGATTAAAGTACAGAGGAAATGTAGGAAGAAATGGTAAAAAAAATGCACTTACTTAGTGAAATTAGAAGTCCTAATGGAGCCAATACTCATGATCTCAAAAAAAAAAGACTAAGAATGAGATTCCTGTGCTCACCCCAAAGTACATTCATGGAAGCATGGGAAACCAAGATAAGAGCTGTCAGGAAAAGGAAATGAGCCACTGTTGTTTTGTAGCTCCTTTACTAAACTGCTAGAAACTACAGCATGGCTTTCATACTAAGCTAAAAGTTCTCATCTCCTCATATGCAGCTTATAAACCTATCCTATTTAGCTTTTAAAGAAACTAAGTATTGAAAACAAAAATAGTTCTGAAAAGGTTTCTATTTCTTTCTTTTTCTTGCTTTCTCCCTTAAGTGGTGACAGTTCTCTCTGTGAGCCTCTTTAGAAACCTGATGGCACAGACAAAAAGAATTTACTCAAAATAGATTGGGGGTGTTGTGATGGAGTGGAGGGAATTGAAATGTATAGCAGTCTAGTTGCTAAGGATAAGGGTCAGTCTAATACCCAAAACCTGCCTGCCACAGTGTTTCTCAGAATGAATCTTTGGTGAACCAGAAAAATTAATCTAAACGCTTTATCACAAATATAAATAGCACCATCTGTGCCTGTTTTACAAAGCACCGAAGTGCAAGGGGGACAGCATTTTTAAAGCATTTCTATGTGACTGTGTTTAAACATGCAGAGTGTTTGTTTAGCTTTCAGTTATCGCTGAAGAATAAAAGCTACTCTCTAGCACAGGTAATTCCTCAAAATACAATGTCAAACAACATAGATTTGAAGGTGAATGGTTATTTAGGGGCAAATCTTAAGTCTCTGTTCACCTTCTCATAAGTCTATACTATCATCACAAATATTGATATTTTTCCTCAGTATTGATCATCTTGACTCATTTAAAAATAACTCCCCAAATATTTGTTTATTTATGTGTGCAATTCTGTGTAGTGAGATCAGCAAATGGTGAAATTCAGCTTTTCACAAAAAGAATGTACTTTGTACACATTACACAGTATTGCCCTGTTACAATGCAAAGAACTGAGTCACATCTGAAAACATCAGCTTCTTAAATTAGGTCACCTGGAGCATCAAAGTACCCCTTGCATCACATACTTATAGGAATGTTCATTTGGCCAACATTAAGCAATAAACTTATTCCATATTTTCAAATATCCCTAGTAATCTAAATTTATCACCTCAAGCTTTGTCAATTAAAAAAAAGTTAATCACATGATACATTTTTCTAATTGTATTACAAAATGGCCCATCTTCCTAAATGGAATGCAACAGTGAAGTCAAGTAGAGAGTGCCCCGTATCCTCATGTCAATTATTGTATATTATATGACCTTAACTAAGTAATTTAACCCATCCATGAAATAAACTCACTTAATTTATCTGTAAAAGGATAATGCAGTTGCACTGATTCCAAGATAATTTAAAAATATTTAATACCACAAGATTTATTATGATTATATATAAGTTTATATATATATAAACATATATATCTTTACATATATATGTAAACCAGTTCATCAGGTTTTCATTAATTTTATGATAACTCTTGTAATCTGAAATGTTTATATCTACAGAGTTTAGTAGGCAGATAATGTTCCCCTCCCCAAGATGTCCACATTTAAATCTTTAGAAACTGTAAATGTGTTACTATAAATGGGAAAAAAAAGAATTTTCATGAAAATAGACATAA
Organism: Cebus imitator; assembly: GCF_001604975.1. Classification (NCBI taxonomy): domain Eukaryota; kingdom Metazoa; phylum Chordata; class Mammalia; order Primates; family Cebidae; genus Cebus; species Cebus imitator. The sequence goes on from NW_016107634.1 coordinate 1,868,249, forward strand.
GTCTGCAAATCAGCTGACCTTAAGATAGGCAGATTATCTTGTCTTATTCAGGTAGGCCCAATGTAATCAGAAATAACCATAAAAGTGAGTGACCAAGGCAGAAGACTCAGTATCAAAGTGAGGTGATATGAGAATAATTTGATCAGCCATTGCTGGCTTTGCAGATTGAAGGAGCCAGGATGAGTGAAAGGATGCAAGCAGCTTCTAAAAGCTGGAAAACATAAGAAATTTGATTTTCCTTTAGAGCCTCCAGAATGAACGGAGGTCTACTGACACAGATTTTGGCCCAGTGAGACCTGTGCGAAGCTTCTGAACTATAAGATAATAAATGTGTATTTTTAAGCAAAGAGCATTATGGTTGCTACAGCCACAGGAAACTAAGATATTAAGTTTCTCCCATGGTCATAGAAAATAATTTAGGTACTGTATGCTAGACAAGTTTATCTGAATTTCCACGTGGGTGCCTTATGTTAGTGATAATATAATTGTGCCAATTATTTTGCCCAAATGTCTCAGTCAAGTATAGTGGTTACAATATACTTAGGGGCAGAAGGAATACAAAAGTTTTGAGGAAGTGGTTTATTGATACTAAAAATTCAGCACTTGGGACAGTTCAGCCAATATTTCAGTTTGAATCAGTACCTTGGAGAGTGGACAGGACACATTCTTTCATGATCAGAATAGGCCCAGATAGTCTGTTATTCTGTGGACTTAACCTCTGCCAAGGCCGTTGAGATGTGGGGAGTGATTATGCTGATTGTAACCTGAGAAAAAAAATATAAAGTTACCTCCACTTTAAAGTAGTTCTTGCCTCAAAATCAAATCCCTTCATCTGAGCTTTGCCAAAGCCAGTTGGAGCCAAAATGTTAGACGATTTTTGTCCCAATGGTGCATTTCACATGTAGCTTCTGTGAACTTTCCAAGTTGGAATTGCCTTTTCTGTGTCTCCCCATGTACTGGTCTCAGTCCCTGGCTTTGCTTATGATCTATCTTTAGAGGTCAGCAAGATCTTGGGTTAGAATAAAGCAAACTGAGCTCACTACTAGAAGGTTTGGATAGATGCAGGTATGAGCCAAAATGAGCCACCATGATTTATTCACTCACTCATTTAGTAAACAATATTTATTTACTGCCGACCAGATACCATGTGTGATTCTACATGCTAGAGATAAAGGCTGACTAAGACATAGTCTTGCTGTCATGGGTCTCTTATGGACAGAGGCAGGAGGTAAATAACATCAAAAATATATAATGCAATACAATGTAATAATGTCAAACAATAATTTTACTACAAACTGTAAAACAAATCAAAAGAAAAGGACTATTCTAAGTTACATATTATGCTTTTTTCCAAATATTCATAATTCTCCCTCCTTGCAGGTATAAGGTAAAATTTCAGGTTGCAGTTGTGGTGAGAAAGGGCCCTGTGAATAGTTTTCCCTATGAGGTCTGAGTAGCGCTGATGTAACTCTAAGTTGAGCATCTAATTACCTGCTTGAAGCTTCCCAAGCTCTCCTCTCCCTTCAGTACAGCAACAGCAGTATTTAAGATTGTAGTTTGAATCCTTGAATTATTCCTGCAACCACCATGAAAATGTAGTGGAAATGTGAAAAAAACAAACAAAACAAAACAACAACAAAAAACCTTGTTTTCTGACACAGGTATTTGCTTCTCCCATCACAGAATAATGTATTGTGTTCTGACTTATAAAGATAGTCAAGCAAGGTATGATACCAGGATCTGAAATTGTAGCAGAGATTTGAATGACGGTAATAACTGAGTGATGCTAAATTCCTGGAGGAAAATATTTCAGGCAGAAGAAAAGAGATAGTTTAAAAAAATGCCCATACGTATCATACAGGTCCTAAGAAGGTGATGTGCCACCCTGAACCAAGTGTGGACATAGATCCTAGCTCCAAAAAGTATCAGGGCTTTCCTGGCCCTATTTTTTGTCTATTCATTTCCATTTCTTCATGTTTATATTTATTTTGAAAAACATGGTAGACGTTGGAACCATGACAAAATTCTTATAAAGCCAACTCAAGACTTCCAGCTAAGGATCTAACTTATTTCTTACGTATAAAATTACTCTATTAAGTTGCAGTCACTTTTTTGCCACTCTCCTTATGCCCTAACCAAAATTATTCTCATAATTTTCTTTGTAACCCTGGGGATAATAGTTAGGAGCCCAGGTAGTCTCTGAATCACTGAAACCTCTGTATTTTCATTTATTCATTTAACAACTACAATATCCTTGATTTTGAACAAAACACTTGGGATAAAATAGTAAAGATAGATAGAAGTTACTGTATAGTGGAGGAGACAAATATTCAGTCAATAATCACACAAATTCAAAGAAAAATTACAGCTATAAAAATATAATGGAATTGAAGTCATATTGTATTGAGTACACAGTAGGGAGATTTGAGTCTCCTCTATAAAAAAGGCTTGCCTGGGGAAGTGAAGCCTAAATTAACATCTCAAAGATGAGAGGGAATTAATTGGGTAAAGACTGGAAAGAAATGTTTGCCACAAAAAGGGAACAGCAGGTCAAATGTTCTGTGGAAGTAGGAGGATGAGAAGTAGAAAAAAACTATGAAGGATCCAGAAGGAGGAAGGAAGAAGATTTGTGGGATGTTTTTCATGAAAAGGAATGAGTCAGACAGGTGTGGAAGAGGGAGGCCATGCAAGCCTCTCTAGCCATGTTTAGGAAAACTATCTTTTTGTTGAAATTGGTAGAGACCTATTGGAAGGTTTACAAGAGCATAAGAAAGTATAACTACAATCAAATGAGTTTCAAAAATATGTTCTGACAGCATGTTCTCACTCATAAGTGGGTGTTGAACAATGAGAATACATGAACACAGGGAGGGGAACATCACACACCAGGGACTGTCAAGGGTTGGGGGTTAGGGGAGGCATAGCAGGGGTTGGGGTGATAGGGGAGAGATAACATTAGGGGAAATACCTAATGTAGATGACAGGGTGTTGGATGCAGCAAACCACCAAGGCATGTGTAACAAGCCTGCACAATCTGCACATGTACTCCAGAGTTAAAGTATAATTTAAAAAATAAATAAAAATTTTTAAAAATAAAAAATGTTCTGACTACAGATGGGAAAATGGTTTGGAGGAATGCAAGAGCAAATATGAATAGATCAACATGATGTAGACTGGATAAAGAAAATGTGGTACATATATACCATGGAATACTATGCAGTTATAAAAAGGAACTGTATCAAACTAACACAGGAGCAGAAAAACAAACAGCGCATATTCTCACCCACAAGTGGAAGTTGAGCAATGAGAATATATGGACACAAGGAGGAGAACAACATAAACTGGGGCCTGTTGTGGGGTAGGGTGAGAAGAGGTAGAGCATTAGGGCAAATCGCTAATGTATTTAGGGTTTAAAACCAAGACGACAGGTTGATAGGTGCAGCAAATTACCATGGCACAGGTATACCTCAAACCTGTATGTTCTGCACTTGCATGCTGGAACTTAAAGTCAAAAAAAATATAGATCCACATGGCCATAGTGTAAGTTCAATTGACAGACAATGACAACTTTGGTGGCATAATGGCAGGAATAAAGAGGTGACTTCCAAAGTATTTTATGACCTGAATTTTATTAAATCTGGTATAGATTTGTCAGGTTGTGGGAAGAGAGATTTTGAGGATAACACCCTGCAATCTGAGGTGGCCATACCATTCACTAAGAACACTGGAAGAGAACCAGGTTTTCAGAGGGGTTTTATGTTGGACATATCGAAAATTAAGGAGTGTCAGCTATAGAGCTGAAAATACAGAGCTGGAACTCAAAATAGAAGTCTAAGCTAGATCTATAACTTTGTGAGTCATTTGCTCCTAGGTGGTAATTGAAGTTGTGGGCAAGGCTGATACATCCTAGGGGGGAGATCATAGAAGGAGCAGGAAGCCAGAGAGACAAAAGGAAGATGAGCAGGGCAAACAGGAAAGGGGCAGCAGGTGCATGCGTGGAACTACAGCTGGATCCAGACAAATGTCAGAAAATCAGGGTTCTGCTCAACATTGTCTCAGGATAAGGTTTTTAAAGAATTTGTACCACAGGACAAAAGTTCTTCATGAGAGAATTTACAACAGTAAATCTTTCGAATGATCTGATTAGAGAATAAAGGATGGCTCTCTTCAAATTTGGCTACTGTTCTTTTCCCAACAATTTGTCCCAAAGTTGAGTGATTATAAGTCAGAGTTTTATTCTACGAACAAGACTATCCCAAATCTGCGGTGCACTTAGACACATGCAGCCTGATGCCTAGCATACTTGTGGGAACAGGAGACCAGCTGATCTTACGTTTCAGTACTGAAATAAAGCAATATCCCGCTTAGAAGACAAACTTCCAGCAAATGCAACAGTCAGAACATATCTATAAACCCAGAAAAACAAGCAAACAGACATCTCCTGAGCTTTAAAAATAGATGTTTAAAAAAATACCATAAAATATGTTTTGTGAGGGAATTCCTCAGACACTTATACACAGCCAATTTTTTTTCTTATTTTATATAGAACTCCCACAGATTCTACTATCTGATTTCTTAACCAATAGACTGCATCCAATTATAAGGAGTAAGGAACTGTTGGAAGCAGACATACAGACAATAAAGAGAATGGACAACTAGAGTTCTGAAAAGAGTGTTTCCAAAAAAAGAAAAAAATATATCAATAGCAAAAAGTCATCCCAACAACTCAGGAAGCAGAGCTCTCGGGGGCCATAGCCACAATCATTCTTGCCCTGGTGGCCTTTTAATCATTCATATATATTACAAGTTGGCAAAATACTTTGAGTCATCCTGATAATCCCAAGGCTGATTATGCTAAGTACACTCTTTAAGAGGGCAAAAAAGCTCATAGACATTTAATATTAATATCTTTAGTTAAGAAAAGGACAGCACATGAAAAGATAAACTTCAGTCATCTTTTAAAATTAACCTTTTTGAATCTCTCCTTTCCATGTGAGCTAGATAGATACATAAGCATGGATTAATCATTGAATTAGCTAATAGTTCTTCCTGCCTTTAGATATTAGCTGGGAGCATATCTGTGTGTGTTTGCTAGAGCTGCAGGAACAGAGAATCACAAACTGGGTGGCTTAAACAACAGAAAAATGTGATCTCACAGCTCTGAAGGCCAGAAGCCCAGAATCAAGGTGTTGCCAGGATTAGCTCCTTCTGAGAGCTATGAGAGAAGGATCTGTTCCGGGTTTCTCTCTTTGGCTTATAGATAGCTGTGTTGATGTTCACATGGTGTTCTTCCTGTATGAGAGTCTGTCTCCAAATTTGCCCTTTACATAAGGACGCCGGGCATATTGGATTAGGTCCCATCCCAATGACCTCATTTTAACTTGGTAAAGATCCTATCTCTAGAAAAGGTCAGACTCTGATGCAATAGGAGTTCAGACTTCAACATGTAAATTTAGTGGGGAGACAAAATCTAACCAATAACACTTGGTATCTATGCAAAAAAAATACAAATTAAATAAATTAATGTTATATTTTATACCTGCAGTTAATGTTGGTTCAAGGCATGCTCTTTAAAGTTTACTTTACTATTGCTGATGGGTTGCCTTAAATTCATTTGCCTTATTTTTTTTGTGATCAAAGGCATAATAATCAATGATTTAATATCAATGATTAGTCACCGTGCTTCTATAATATTTAATAATCAATGATTAGCCACTGTGCTTCCATAATATTTATCAAAGTCAGCCTCATGCTCTATTCTTTCTAAAACATCACCTCCTCTAATTCTCTTGTAATGTTCTTGGAGACATAAACCATATATTGATCATCTTAGCAAACCTGTTGCATAGCACTGTGCTTTGTACATGATCAGTCATTAATAAGTGTTTTTTGAGGTGAATATAATTGAAATGTTAGTTGAGATTATAAATTTGCTCAGTGACTATGGAGCTGTGTGAAGTTAATTGACTCACATAGGAGATTGCTTTAGTCTCATTTACCAAGTTCTAATTAAATGAACTAATGAAAAATTGACAAATGGTGGCTCAATTAGACTCATTTCATCTATCTTGTTCTGTGCACATTCACTGGCCCTGCATTCCTGGAGTAATTTTAAGGAGCTGGGATAGACGTGGACTCTGGTCAAAAGTGAACCCAAGTAATTTGTTGTCCAGCTCTCTTTGTCAGTCCAGTAGCATCTTGTATCCAGCTAATGAGGTTGGCACAATTAAAGTTCATTATCCCAGATTGAATTTTCGAAAAGGCCACATGCTGTTAACTGAAATGGGAGAAAAAAGTAAATACATGTAAATTGTATATTGTTTCTAAATTGTTCACTAATTTACATATAGACTCTGATGTCATCTTTATGGGACTCAATTATCAGTTCTAATATTGCCTTTCCAAAGATACCTTCTGGAGCATTCAACCTAAAGATACCTCTCTACCTCATTCATTTCTAACACATTTTAGAATAAATGTCCTTTTTAATGTGGACCACCATTTAAAACAATCTTTCACATTTTTGTTTACTATCAGCTGCCTCATGCCCCCATCCCTACTAGAATTAAACTTCAGATCAGGAGTCTGGTCACTCTGGCTTACGAACATTTTGTTTTTCAGGGCTTGGCCATACTAGGAATTTGGTTAATATTTGGTGAGTATATGCCTCTACATGACATCCTCCTCCCTCCATACCAGCTCTCTGACCTCACCTCTTACAAATCTTTCCTCTATACCACTGAAGTCTTGTTGGTCCCATGCTGTTGTTCAAAAGGAACCATGTTCTGCCTCAGAGCCTTCATGGATCCTTCCCACCTCCCTCTGTGTGCTTTACTATTTCAATTCTCTCAGGTCTCTGCTCAGTATGGTTCTCCATAGCACCAGTCACCATCTGGCACAGCATATGTTTATTTGTCATACTAGGTGCCATTATGCCCCACACAGATAGCCCTTCATGAGTGAGACACTCATTCTCTGAGCTGTGAGAGCATTCCTGCTCACAGATCACATCTTATAAACATACCCCACTAGAAATAGCCCTTGGCTGATGGAAGCTGCAGCCCACATTGAGCATCAGGTCAGAGCTGAGGCCTGTCCTGGCTCCAGTGCTTCCTCTGGGGCTTGTTGAGACCCTCGTTGCAGCTGAATCTCAGCTTAATCTTTTCCTCTGACCAAGCTTGCTTCCCTTGTTCTCTCCCTCCCTCCCATGTATTGATTATTAATAAATCTTTCTGTACACAAATATTCATCTCAGAGTGTATTTTCCTGGGAATACAATCTAAGACATGAACTAAGACTTACATGGAATGTTAACTTCATGAGAACAGGGAGTTTAGAATGTAAACCTCATCTAATTGATCCAGACTCATTCACTGTTGCATCCCCCAGTGTCTAAGAGATGCTTAGTTAATATTTGTTGAACAAATAATTGAATAAGAAGTCAGGCATCTCTTCTCCCAGAGGTGAAAGTATGGACATGGATGAATTCTGTATGTTTTTACTGGAAGACAACAAATAACAGCTTTCAGGAAATTTGTTGACCTGCTCTCAAGAAAAAGTACTGCCACACCATAAATAATCTGTATGAATAATTTATCTTGCATAGCATAATTTTCAGTTTGTAGTGTTTTCACATAGACATCCAGAGTCACTCCAATTTGATCTCACAGCTCATTTGGCCCTTCTGGAAACTATGTAAAGAAGATATGTGAGCAATTATCTCCATTTTATTTATTTATTTTTATTGTACTTTAGGTTGTGGGGTACATATGCAGATCATGCAGGATTGTTGCATAGGTACATACATGGCAATGTGGTTTGTTGCCTCCCTCCCCCCATCACCTGTGTCTGGTATTTCTCCCCATGTTATCCCTCCCCAACCTCCGCATCCCCCCACTGTGCCTCCCGTGCCCGCCCAACAAACCCTAGTGTGTGATGCTCCCCTCCCTGTGTCTATGTGTTCTCATTGTTCAACATCTGCCTATGAGTGAGTACATGTGGTGTTAGATTTTCTGTTCTTGTGTCAGTTTTCTGAGAATGACGGTTTCCAGATTCATTCATATCCCTACAAAGGACACAAACTCATCGTTTTTTATGGCTGCATAGTATTCCATGGTGTAGATGTGCCACATTTTCCTTGCCCAGTCTATCATCGATGGGCATTTGTGTTGGTTCCAGGTCTTTGCTATCATAAACAGTGCTGCAATAAACATACATGTGCATGTGTCTTTATAATAGAATTATTTATAATCCTTTGGGTATATACCCAGTAATGGGATTGCTGGGTCAAATGGAATTTGTATTTCTATGTCCTTGAGGAATAGCCACACTGTCTTCCACAATGGCTGAACTAATTTACACTCCCACCAACAGTGTAAAAGTGTTCCTATTTCTCCACAATCTCTCCAGCATCTGTTGTCTCCAGATTTTTTAAGGATTGCCATTCTAACTGGCATGAGATGGTATCTCAGTGTGGTTTTGATTTGCATTTCTCTAATAACCAGTGATGATGAGCATTTCTCCCTATGTTTGTTGGCCTCATAAATGTCTTCTTTTAAAAAGTGTCTGTTCATATACTTCACCCATTTTTGGATGGGTTTGTTTTTTTCTTGTAAATCTGTTTTAGTTCTTTATAGATTCTGTATATTAGCCCTTTGTCAGATGGGTAGATTGCAAAAATTTTTTTTCCATTCTTTTGGTTGCCAGTTCACTCTAATGTTTGTTTCTTTTACTGTATAGAAGCTCTGGAGTTTAATTAGGTCCCATTTGTCTATTTTGGCTTTTGTTGCCAATGCTTTTGGTGTTTTAGTCATGAAGTCCTTGCCTATGCCTGTGTCCTGAATGGTTTTGCCTAGGCTTTCTTTTAGGGTTTTTATGGTGTTAGGTCTTATGTTTAAGTCTTTAATCCATCTGGAGTTAAGTTAATTTTAGTAAGGTGTCAGGAAGGAGTCCAGTTTCTGCTTTCTGCACATGGTTAGCCAGTTTTCCCAACACCATTTATTAAATAGGGAATCCTTTCCCCATTGCTTGTTTTTGTCCTATTTGTCAAAGATCAGATGATTGTAGATGTGTGGCATTGCCTGTGAGGCCTCTGTTCTGTTCCATTGGTCTGTATCTCTGTTTTGGTACCAATACCATGCTGTTTTGATTACTTAGATTTGTAGTATAGTTTGAAATCAGGTAGTGTGATGCCTCCAGCTTTGTTATTTTTGTTTAGGATTGTTTTGGCTATGCAGGCTCTCTTTTGGTTCCACATGAAGTTTAAGATGGTTTTTTCCAGTTCTGCAAAGAAGGTCATTGGTAGCTTGATGGGGATAGCATTGAATCTATAAATTACTTTGGGCAGTATGGCCATTTTCACGATATTGATTCTTCCTAACCATGAGCATGGAATGTTTCTCCATCTGTTTGTGTCCTCTTTTATTTCCTTGAGCAGTGGTTTGTAGTTCTCCTTGAAGAAGTCCTTTACCTCCTTTGTTAGCTGTATTCCTAGGTATTCTATTCTCTTTGCAGCAATTGTGAATGGGGCTTCACTCATGATTTGTCTTTCTGTTAGTCTGTTATCGGTGTATAGGAATGCTTATGATTTCTGCACATTGATTTTTGTATCCTGAGACTTTCCTGAAGTTGCTTATTTGTTTAAGGAGATTTTGTGCTGAGATGATAGGGTCTTCTAAATATACAATCATGTCGTCTGCAAATAGAGTCAATTTGACTTCCTCCTTTCCTAATTGAATACCCTTTTTATTCTTGCCTAATTGCTCTGGTTAGAACTTCCAATACTATATTGAATAGGAGTGGTGGAAGAGGGCATCCTTGCCTAGTGCCAGATTTCTAAGGGAATGCTTCCAGTTTTTGCCCATTCAGTATGATATTGGCTGTAAGTTTGTCATAAATAGCTTTTATTATTTTGAGATTTGTTCCTTCGATAACTATTTTATTGAAAGTTTTTAGCATAAAGGCTGTTGAATTTTGTCGAAGTGCTTTTCTGCATCTATTGAGATAATCATGTGGTTTTTGTCTTTGGTTCTGTTTATGTGGTGGATTATGTTTATAGACTTGTGTATGTTGAAGCAGCCTTGCATCCGTGGGATGAAGCCTACTTGATCGTGATGGATAAGCTTTTTGATGTGTTGTTGTAATCGGTTTGCCAGTATTTTATTGAAGATTTTTGCATTTATGTTCATCATGGATATTGGACTGAGTTTTCTTTTTTTGTTGAATCTTTGCTGGGTGTTGGTATCAGGATGATGTTGGCCTCATAAAATGATTTGGAAAGGATTCCCTCTTTTTGGATTATTTGGAATAGTTACAGAAGGGATGGTACCAGCTCCTCTTTGTATGTCTGGTAGAATTCGGTTGTGAACCTGTCTGGACCCAGACATTTTTTGGTTGGTAGTCTATTAATTGCTGCCTCAACTTTAGCCCTTGTTATTGGTTTGTTCAAGGTTTCAGCTTCTTCCTGGTTTAGGCTTGGGAGGCTGCAAGTGTCAAGGAATTTATTCATTTCTTCCAGGTTTACTGGTTTATGTGCATAGAGTTGTTTGTAGTAATCTCTGATGATAGTTTGTATTTCTGTGGAATCAGTCGTGATGTCCCCTTTATTGTTTTTTATTGCATCTATTTGATTCTTCTCTCTTTTTTATTAATCTGGCTAGTGGTCTGTCTATTTTGTTGATATTTTCAAAAAACCAGATCCTGGATTTATTGATTTTTTGAAGGATTTTTTTTTTTGTGTGTCTCTATCTCCTTCAGTTCTGCTCTGATCTTAGTTATCTCTTGTCTTCTGCTAGCTTTTGAGTTGTTGTTGTTGTTGTTGTTGTTGTTGTTTTGATCTTGCTCCTCTAGCTGTTTCAATTTTGATGATAGGGTGTTGATTTTAGATCTTTCCTCCCTTCTCATGTAGGCATTTATTACTATCAAATTTCCTCTAGACACTGCTTTAAATGTGTCCCAGGGATTCTGGTACGTTGTGTCCTCATTCTCGTTGGTTTTGAAGGACATATTTATTTCTGCCTTCATTTCATTGTCTATCCAGTTGACATTCAGGAGCCAGTTGTTCAGTTTCCATGAAGTTGTGCCGTTCTGAGTTAGTTTCTTAATCCTGAGTTCTAATTTGTTTGCCACGTGGTCTGAAAGACTGTTATGATTTCCATTTTTTGCATTTGCTGAGGAGTGATTTACTTCCAATTATGTGGTCAACTTTGTAGGTGCAATGTGTTGCTGAGAAGAATGTGTATTTTGTGGATTTGGGGTGGAGATTTCTGTAGATGTCTATTAGGTCTGCTTGGTCCAGATCTGAGTTCAAGTCCTGGATTTTCTTGTCAATTTTCTGTCTCATTGATCTGTCTAATATTGACAGTGGAGTGTTAAAGTCTCCCATTATTATTGTGTGGGAGTCTAAGTCTCTTTGTAGGTCATTAAGAACTTGCTTTATGTATCTGGGTGCTCCTGTATCAGGTGGGAATATATTTAGGATCATTAGCTCTTCTTGTTCCATTGATCCTTTTACCATTAAGTAATGCCATTCTTTGTCTCTTTTGATCTTTGTTGGTTCAAAGTCCATTTTATCAGAGACTAGGATTACAACTCCTGCTTTTTTTTGCTCTCCATTTGCTTGATAAATCTTCCTCCATCCCTCTAGTTTTAGCCTATTTGTGTCCTTGTATGTGAGATGGGTTTCCTGAATACAGCACACTGATGGGTCTTGACTTTTTATCCAATTTGCCAGTCTGTGTCTTTGGAGTGGGACATTTAGCCCATTTACATTTAGGGTTAATATTATTATGTGTGAATTTGATCCTGCCATTTTGATGCTAGCTGGATGATTGCCCATTAGTTGATGCTTTTTTTTCATTGTGTTGATGGTCTTTACCATTTGGTACATTTTTGGAGTGGCTGGTACTGGTTGTTCCTTTCCTTGTTTAGTGCTTCTTTCAGGAGCTCTTGTAAGGCAGACCCGGTGATGATGAAATCTCTCAGCAATTGCTTGTCCATAAAGTATTTTATTTTTCCTTCACTTATGAAGCTTAGTTTGGCTGGATATGAAATTCTAAATTTAAAGCTCTTTTCTTTAAGGAAGTTGAATATTGGCCTCCACTCTCTTCTGGCTTGTAGGGTTTCTGCCAAGAGAAACTCACAATGGATACATTGTGAGTCTGATGGACTTCCTTTTGTGGGTAACCCAACCTTTCTCTCTGGTTGCCCTTAGGATTTTTTCCCTTCATTTCAACCCTGGTGAATCTGATGTTTATGTGCCTTGGGGTTGCTCTTCTTGAGGAATATCTTTGTGGTGTTCTCTGTATTTCCTGGACTTGAATGTTGGCCTGCCTTGCTAGGTTGGGGAAGTTCTCCTGGATAATGTCCTGAAGAGTGTTTTCCAGCTTGGATTCATTTTCTCCATCACATTCATATACGCCTATCAAATCTAGATGAGGTCTTTTCACATAATCCCATATTTCTTGTAGGCTTTGTTCATTTCTTTTCACTCTTTTTTCTCTCATCTTGCCTTCTCATTTTATTTCATTGAGTTGATCTTCAATCTCTGATATCCTTTCTTCTGTTTGGTCGATTCAGCTATTGAAACTTGTGTATGCTTTGTGAAGTTCTTGTGCTATGTTTTTCATCTCTGTCAAGTCATTTATATTCTTCTATAAGCTGTTTATTTTAGTTAGCATTTCATCTAACCTTTTTTCAAGGTTCTTAGTTTCTTTGCATTAGGTTAGCATGTGTTCTGTTAGCTCTGAGAAGTTTCTTATTACTCACCTTCTGAAGCCTGTTTCTGTCAATTCATCAGATTCATTCTCCATCCAGCTTTTTCCCCTAGCTGGTGAGGAGTTGTTATACCTCGGAGGAGGAGAGGCATTCTAGTTTTAGGTGTTTTCATCCTTTTTGCACTGGTTTCTTCCAATCTTCATCTTCCTGCCTTTATCTACCTGTGGTCTTTGGAATTGGTGACTTTTGGATGGGGTCTCTGAGTGGACATCCTTTTTGTTGATGTTGAAGCTATTTCTTTCTGTTTCTTAGTTTTCCTCCTAACAGTCAGGGCCCTCTGCTGCAGGACTGCTGGAGGTCTACTCTAGACCCTGCTTGCCTGGGGATCACCTGTGGTGGCTGCAGAACAGTAAGGGTTGCTGCAGGTTTCTTCTTCTGTTATGTTCATTCTAGAAGGGTACCTGCCAGATATTAGCCTGAGCTCTCCTTTATGAGGTGTCTCTGGATATACAGGGGTCATATAGCTGCTTGAGGAGACCGTCTTTCCCTTATAGGAGCTCAAGTGCTGTGCTTGGAGCTCTGTTGTTCCGTGCAGAGCTGCTGGGCAGGTACATTTAAGTCTGCTGCAGCAGAACTCATAACCGACTCTTTTCCCAAGTGCTCTGTCCTAGGAAGGTAGGGCTTTATTTATAAATTCCTGATGTGCTGCTGTGTTTTTTCATGGATGCCCCGCCCCGCCTGGAGATAGTCCATTCACAGTCTGCCAGCAGAGACACTGCTGAGCTGCTGCAGGCTCTGCTCAGCTGCTGTGTGAACTTCCATGAGGCAGTTACAACTGCCTTGGTATTGGCAGACTGCCTTAGTAGTGGCAGACACCCTTCCCCTCACCAAGCTCAACTGTCCTGGGTCCAGCTGTGGTTGCTGCAAAACTCTCAATCCAGAGCTTTTCAGATTGCTTGTTTTGTAGGGGTGGTGCCCGCTAAGCCATATCACCTGGCTCCCTGTCTCAGCCCCCTCCCTTTCAGTTCAATGGATGGCTCTGTCACTCAGGCGTTCCAGGTGCCAGTCAAAATGGCCACCCAGGTTTGTGTGAGTTTCTGTGTGCCAACCTGTGGCACTGGCTGAAGCAACCATGCTGGAAACTCATGGAGCTTTTCGGCCAGGGAATCCCCTGGTCTGTGGGCAGTGAAAACTCGTTTGGAAATGCAGTGAACACTCACCCTCTGCATTGTTCTTTCTGGGAACTGCACTCTGGAGCTGTTCCTATTCAGCCATCTGGGATCCTCAATTATGTCCATTTTCTAAATGAAGAAATTGAAGATTTGAAAGGTTAAAATGACATACCTAAAGGCACTTGTTATTAGAACATGACAGAACTATCAAATTCAGGTCTTCTTCATTCCATGCCATGTTCATTTGCATTCTTTTATTAAGAACGAACCTAGCTACTAATGACTAAATATTATTTTAATATAAGCATAAATATTTACAGAGACACACTTAAATATTTACACATATACACACTTGCTCAAACTTTACTTAAAACTTGATTTGCTTCTGTAAGTGACCAGGCATCCCTTTTTAGTATGACTCAGACATTTCTCTGTCATTTTGAAACAAGGAGAAAATTGAATAAAAATAATCGATTGGTTTTAAATTCATTGGTAAAGTTCTTAACAAACACTACAGGAAATAGTAATCATTATGCTATTGATCTTAGGAAGTCTTCCCTCTAGGAGCCACCAATTAGTCCTGCTTCTATAGAGATGTCAATATGTCCTGTTAGTAGAATGTTCTTACACAAAGTCTGAATTTTAATAGAGCATATGCACTAAATATTTAAATACTAAGGATATGTTTTATAATTATTTAAAGATCCATCTTTATGTATACATGTACAAACACACAAAACAAAAAGTAAATTTAACCAAGACATGCACAATAATTCTAGTTAAATTGTTAACAATAAAGCACAGAAAAGGGAGTGCTTGATTCACTTCAATCTCATGGCCTGTCAGACTGAGAACAACTAATGATATTAAGACACCAAATATTTTTAGAACAATAATTTTCAGGAGCATGAATAACACCAATTTTTGGTAGCCATAAAAATGCACTTTTCAGGTTTGTTTCTGTGGTGCACACACTTGATTGGTGACTCTGGCTGTTATCCTCTGCTTCCACAACGTCTATGCTTCCCATAAGACTGATCCTGATGAATGGCAGGGGTATCAAGATAGGCCCATGCTAGTGAGATGTGGGACCACTCCAGCTAGTGGCATTGGCTAAAAGACTCTGTACTAACCTGGCAAAACCTTTCTTGGAATTGTGATATAGCCAAGATTTTTTTTAACCCAATCCTCTTTCCTTGCTTTTTAGCTTCCAAAAATGTTACATCCACATGCCTGTATAAAGGATTTCTTGCCTTCTCCTCATTCCTCTGATAAATCTAGCATGGCCATTTAAACCTACATCAGCGTTTCCTTTTCAGAAGATCCAAACTAATGCAAATGATTAAGACTATACGTATTGCAGGATATTCCACCTACACCTCACCACTCCCTGTACTCAAACACAAGATTCAATACCATTTTCAAAGTAACTAGTCCTCTCGAAGCATTCAAGAAATTTCCAGAGATTCCTCCAGTGGAATCACAACTGTCATATAGGCTACATTCAACCTTAGAATGTGAAAAGAGAATGCTCCTAATGTGGCAATTCTTCATGTATAATTTTTGAGATAGTTATAACAGGAAATACAGCCATGGCTGAGATTTCCAGATATTGTTGCACAATATACATCCAAATAGAGAAAAGTCATACACTTTCTTGGAGGAAAAAAAAGTGATACTGAGCTGTAGATAAATGAAAGAAGATACAGGAGAATGATGAGGCTTGTGTCCACTATTACAGACTAGGAGAGCAGTCATAACTACTAGATTCCGTCTTTGCTGGGCATACTAGACAGAAAAATATATCTTCTGGCTGATCATCTGAATCCACAGAGATGGACATATGCAACAGCTATGCTACTGATGCATAGCTAATTACATTATAGGCCTTATAATACAACAATAAATAAATACATTTTTTCTAGAAAAAATTTACTTTTATCTTGATGTTTATGGGAGGATCTATGAGGGACTACTCTTTGGTAATTACTGCATTTCAGGGCCTATTGTTATCAGTGTAAGTACATGGAAAGAGACCTGGGTACTTAATTCAGCTCACTACCAGCCAGCCACATGGCTTTGGGTAAACACAGTATAGTCTCTCTCAGTTAAACTCCCTTCATGGGAAACACTATTGTGATACTCAGCATTGCTAGCTTAAAGGTTGAGTATATTCAAGGGATTAATGTGCTTAGAACAATTTTGTAAATTAGAAAGCATATACAAGAAGAAAGCTGTTTTTTTTTTTTAACAAAGGGAGTCTACCTCATTAAATAAGCAACATTTAAACTTCCAGTATTGTTTTACTTGTTAGAACCAAACTTGTACAACGTAAACATGGAGAATAGAGGGAGCTTCCTTTTAATTGTTCCCTTATGGTACATGCATACTTTGTGATTCTCATCTTCATGAAGTGTATTTGTGTTGGTGAATGTTGGGCAGATCACCCTATTTCAATGCATAGGCAAGAATATTGATTTTCAAATGTGTTTCTAGTCTAAAAATCAGTGACCAAGACACAATTAAACAATCCCCAGAACTTAAATTTAAACTCCCTTTTTTTCCACAACAGGGTTCTAGAGTAATAGTCACATTTCCGTTTGACATCTTTTACTCCCCAAACTCAAATATCAGCAACAAAATTACATCATTCAATTCCAGGCATCCATTTTCTATTCTAATACCAAGTCCTAGATTTCTCTTTTTCTCTAAATTCATGGCCAATAGCCAATGAAAGTTATTTTTATCTCCCCTTTATCTATTGACACGACCTCCAAATAGACCCTCTGTTCTTTGAGTCCCCTCTTCATTCACATCACTTCCATATTATAGTTTTTAAAGCAACAGTTAGGCAATGTAAGTCTACTATCCTGAAGCTGTCAGTGATTGCCCATCAGATGAAGCCTGACATTCAAAGCCAACAGTACATAAAGGATTTATCTTGCCTTATCCTCACCAATTTAGATGTTTTCAATTTTTAACTATATGATAGATACAAACACTAAATTATTATAATGTATGCCTGTATGTGTACATAAGTTGCATTTTTTTAAATTTTCCTCGTGGCTGTTTCTAGTTCGTACATTTTCCTTTTTTAAAAACTTCTTTGATTCTCTTTTTGAGTGTTCTTTACATATTTCGCTATGAATTAGCTTTGGTAGATGTTTGCCCTTATTTAAACCTAGACTGAGAGATTAGGGCCAAGGTTTTCCACTTCCTTTTCTCAGAAAGTTTTTACCCAGATCTTGCAGAAAGTAGGAATTTAGTAAGCAGGTAGCTTGGCTTTCTGTGAGACTGTCTGGCTGTCAATTCTGAAAGTTTTAAACAGATTTGAGGGATAATTATAAGCGCAGACACATTTGAATCACGGGGTTGAGAGGACTGGCGTGGTTTTGGGACAGTCTTTCTCCAATCTGACATGGTGTTTGTCAAGGCAGGAGTGCAGAGTCTTTTGACAGGACACTCTGTCTGTTCACACGGTGGGCTTTGGAAGGAGGTCAGCTGTAAAAAGCTTATGGAATTAGGAGCATTCATCGCCTATACTGACCTCTAAGACATAACTGCTCAGAAAACAATGACCTTCTACATTATTTTATTCCACTGCCTGTATTACCACTCCTTAATCATGTACTTTCTTAGGCTCCTATTTTGTGTCCACATATATTTTAAATTCATATCATGTTTTCTTACTCTCAGGAGAATAAAAATATAAAAGAAATAGACTTACTGGGTAGAAAGAGGAGAGGAAAACATAATCTCTATCCTTCTTATGACCAGACGAAGTTTGCATCTCTCTCAAGGAAGGACTTCCTATCATGGTGTTAGCTGTCTCTGCAACTCAGACTAAAACTATTCCTCTACAGAGCTTGAGGAAGCAGCTACCTGTTAGCTGTCTGATAAAAAAAAGAAATCTATAAAATCTAACCCAAGTGTCTTTCAAATTGGATATTCTTTCTTTTCCATCAATGGAAAGTATGAAAATAACTCAGAAAGGTTTCCTTGTTTCAGGTGTTCAACATCTTGAGCTCTCTCCAACACTGTCAAGAGTTTCTGAGTAGGTTGCCATTTCTCAATCTTCCCAGGAAGATTTGTAGTTATGTATGTAACTATACATGCTTTACTTCTCTCTCAAGAATATTTAGAGAAAGTACATAGCCCTTATGCCCACCAGAAGAATGAATGCCTGAACTTATTTCTTTGAGTACAGTCTCTTCCATTCTTCTCCTGTAGCATCCTTACCCTTCTTTGAAAACAGCATCTTGTTCTGACCCTGTCCTAATATAATGCTCCTCTATATTTTCCTCAGGCTCATCCCTTTAAAAAATTATCTAAATATCTGATATGTTTCCTCTTTCTTCCTTTTTTCCCTTATTCTTCAGTACCTTGGTGGTTTATTTGTATTTTTGTCCTTTAAAAATTATACATGCATACCTTACTTCCCAGAAGCCCTTGAAGGCAGCAGTCCTTGATATTTCTTAGGCTGGCTTATTTCATAAAGATTTCTGAGTTGTTGGAGAGCCAGTGAGCCCTGTGATTTATGATGATTGCTCAAGCAGTGGCAGAGCTGGAAGAATTGAACAAAACATAATACTCCCAAAGGAACCCAAAAGCTAATGTAAAATGGAATAGACTTCTAGTTTCAAAAGGATCTTTACAATAATCTAGTCAAACCTCAGTACTTTATGGAAGAGGACACTGTGGTTCCAAGATGATAAGTAATTTACCAAAGGCCATACCCTAGTGTGTAGCAAGATCGAAAAAAGGAAACCAGACCCAAGTCTCCTGCTGCCACTAAAGTCCCTTCCTTTATTCTCTCCATTACAATCATTTCACTCTTTTTAAAGTTCTGGAACTAAGCACAAATTATGTGAACCCTCTCTCATTAATCTGGGGGTACAGATCTCTGGCATACATCAAGGGAGTTACTTTCCGTGGAAAACAAGTCAGTCTGACAATGGTTCAGGAGCTCACAATTGCATTGTTTTTAAGAGCAAACTGCCTCTCTGTTCTGCCTTCTAAATTATAGGGAAGGGAAAATCCAAGCTCCTAAAAACGTTTTAAATAGACTGCATTGAGTGGCATGCCAACTTTGAATAACTGTGCCATCCAGGAGAGCATTATCATCGTTCTGAAGGACAGGGCTTCGGTCTTAGTATCAGAAGGGAGTTAACCACTCTCCATGTCCTTACCAGAAAGTCTCAAATTGCTTTCTCTTAATATCTTTACTAGTTTTATGCTTACCTAAGGAAGGAACTCCTTATTCTGGGTAGTTCATGATAGCTGCTTGCAAATAATTCTATTGGCTTTACATGGCTGCTGTCTCCAGATTTATTTCAAGAATCAAATATGTTGGGAAAAGGCAAGTGTGACAGAGGTGGGAGAAGAGGGGTTCTCCTTAACTAATTCTAACTTTGTCCCATTTTATAGAGCCCTTACTTCCATAAAGGCACTCTTTCTTGTAGGAAATACAGCCCTTGTTTACCTGGTACCTTATGCATTCTATGATTGGTGCCTTTTTGTTTTGTTTGGTTTGTCTGTTTTCTCAAAGTATTTGGAAGGGGGATTAATAAGAAGGATTTTTAGAGGGTGGAAGCAAGCATTTTTAATTGTACATTTTAGATGTTCTTATTTTATTTTATTTTATTTTCCCATTTATTTATTTTATTGCATTTTAGGTTTTGGGGTACATGTGAAGAACATGCAAAATTGTTGTATAGGTACACACGTGGCAGTGTGATTTGCTGTCTTCCTCCCCATCACCTACATCTGGCATTTCTCCCCTTGCTATCTCTCCCCAGCTCCCCACCCCCCACCGTCCCTCCCCTATTTCCCCCCAACTGACCGCAGTGTGTAGTGCTCCCCTCCCTGTGTTCATGTGTTCTCTTTATACAAACTCAGTAAGAAACATTTGAGATAATCTCTTACATTTTTATTTGCCTGGGACACACAAGATTATCTCTCATCAGCAGGAGAGTCTCTAAAACTATATTGTTTTGGTTTAGATTAGGCTTGCCAGATAAAATACAGGATACCCAATTAAATTTGAATTTAAGATAGAAAGCAAATAATACTTTTAGGATTTTAGTATTTGTCGTCCCAACTATTTCATGAGGAATATATATCCTAAAAGATTCTTTGTCATTTACCTAAAATTCAAATTTAACTGGACAGCCTTCTATTTTTATTTACTAAATCTGGCAACCCTAGTTTAGATATCAGTATTGAACTAACTGTGGAGTCCTCTGCCTTTGGAATTTTAAAGAAGACTAAATTTGTAGAAATTGTTTAATACCATTAAAAAAATAAAAACAGGATAAAGGAAAAAGAATAATGTACTATAGGAATTATATGCTCAAAATGTGGCTTCACTGTACAGATTGGAATTATCAATGCCGTCAATGTAAGGTTTGAATTTACAAACCTAGCGGTTGGAAATTTTATCATTTAGCACTGCAGTGGTGGTCAGTGTAGAAGCAAACAATTTCACGCACCTCTGAAGATGACTAAAAAGGGAATATTTTATGGTTGTCATCTTTGGGGCACTGAATTAATGTAGTATTATGTTTATATCCAGGATAAGTCACTTTTAGCAATATGATGTTAAATGAGTCTTTTATGTGTTCTGTGTCTCAGTTATTTCATTTTAAAATATGGGCTAACAATAGGTTCTCTTCCATAGGTTACTTGTGGGGAGAACAGAATAATGCATATAAACTGCCAAGCTCAATGCTTGGCAAACAAGTGCCCAATAAGTAATAAAGACTGTTCTTCCTCCTTCCTCTTCATCCTTCAGAAATATTTATCGAAATATTAAATGTAGAATTAAAATGTGGTTGATTCAACGATGAACTCCTACTTAACAATAAAATGAAATGGCACATACAACAACAGCATTACCGGATATTGTGAATACAATTTTGAGAAAAAGTGGCCAGACGAATGAGAACACATTGTGTATTAGTGGCATGTTTAACATCAGGAATAGGCCGCTTTTAACGTACTTGATGTTTAACATCAGGAATAGGCCATTTTTAATGTACTTGCTCTATACAATAGAAGTATCCTCATAATCATAATCATAAAGTAAGTGAAAAATAATAATTGACCAAGGATAAACAAGGGAAACAGTAAAAATAAACATATTAAAAGTAAAAATATTTAAAAATAAATATTACTACACAAAAAGAAAAATAAATAATAGGTATACTTGGCTTGGCTTTATTTTTTTAATCTGCTTCCTACATGTTTTTAAAATTACATGGAAAAATGTCTGAAAAAATATATTTACAAAAATGATGA
The DNA here is from genome assembly GCF_001604975.1 of Cebus imitator. Taxonomy (NCBI): domain Eukaryota; kingdom Metazoa; phylum Chordata; class Mammalia; order Primates; family Cebidae; genus Cebus; species Cebus imitator. The sequence goes on from NW_016107634.1 coordinate 1,889,434, forward strand.
CTGTGACTATCATTTTGTAGTGGCAGGGTGGGGGATTATTTCTTTTTTTATTATATATACTTTCAGGAAAGTATAATAATGAAACTATACAGAAATAAGAAGAAGTCAATAATTATTTACTATATTTATTCCAGTGAATATATATTTTTATTCATAATAATAAATAAAACTACTTTCAAAAAGAGACCACTGTCTCTTCTTATTCACCTGGCTGAAATCACTTATTCAATATCAATAGCTAAACTCTGATGCTTTCGTATTAGCCTCATGGATCATGTGACCAGACTTCCTGTTGATGTGTTTCTCAGAGTGAGAAACAGGAGTGTGGAGAATGGGGTAAAGAAGTGAAGAAAGAGAGGAGGTCCGAAAGAGTTAGAGGTCATTCTAGGTTATTATTTCAAAAATCTCTTTAATCAGCATCAAAGTATAAAAATTGTGATGAAATAATTACATAAAAATTGAAACACATACGTATTTCCCAGTCTTTAAATGTCTTCCCAATCTTTAAATGTTAGCTATTATTTTTATATCCCAAGTTCTGCATTGAGACATGAGTAGCTTCTATCCCTTCAGGTAGAGCCAAAACTTTAATTTAGAGTGCCTTGGAGATTCCAATATGGATGGCTATCTTTGCATGACAATCCCGTGCTAACCTGACTTTGGATCCTTGCTCTTTCAAGAAGAATGGTTATCAACCATGATGGGGCATTATCACCTCCAACGGAGTATTTTAAACATCCAGATATCTGAGCTGGATCCAATCCCACTAGTTCAGGACCTCTGTGGGTGCACATTTGAAATTTTTATTTTTAGAAGTGTCATTTCTGTGCTGATGTATAGTCAGGGCTAAGCACTATTGCTCCAGGCAGAGGGACCTACACGATGAAAGGAAGAAAACCAAAGAGAAGTTGCCTTTCTATATTTCTAAACAAGCTACAACTGAGTGTTAGGTTTTTGGCAATGTTAGCTTATGAGCATGAACTAGAAGACTAATTATTCTTACAGCATCTTTACATCAGCAAAATAATGTCCCTTGGATTGACCTTTTCTCAAATCAATTTTTTTTCATTTAATTACATCTTTCATTCATAGGTATTTGATCTTTGAATTTTGCATACAGTAGGATCAATTTTTTTTATATAAATTTGAATGTTTGGGCTGGATTTTTGTTCTCTTAATTCTGAATTTCAAAGTTCATTAACAAATGTAACATTTATAAGATTTTCTGGCTAAGAAGAAACCAATATAGTTTTTATTTACAAGTTGACCTGTATAGAAACAAAGCTTTTCTTGTTTTATGAAATTATGGAAGGATAATTGATATATAATGAACTATATTGTATATAGTCAAAGTAAACAATTATTTAATTTTGACATCTGTATACACTTGGGACATCACCATCACAATCAAAATAATGTTATCATTCCTTCCTAAAGTTTCCTTCTGCCCTCTCTAATCTATCTCTAGGCAACCATTGATTTGCTTTCTGTCACTAAAAAATAGTTTCACTCTCTAGAATTTAAAAAATGTGGAATTATGGACAAATACTTTGGTTTGACTTCTTTCATTCACCTTTTATTTAAGTCTCGTTTGAGTTTTTAATTAGTAATATCTAGCTTACCATATATAGATCATACAATTTTTTTTAGATTTTTAACTGTTTCTTTTTTAATAATATTTAAAAATGTTTTATTTCAATTTTAATTTCTAATAATAGTACACATAAATAAAACAGATTATTTTGTATACTTGATATATCCCATGGTCTTGAACTCACTAATTCTAGTAGTGTTTTAATGTAGAATATTAGAGATTTTCTACAGGAAAAATCATTGATCTTCAAATGAATGTTTAGTTTTTCATTTTAAATCTGCAAGTTTTAATTTCTTTCTCTGCTTTGATTGCATTGGCTAGAGTTTTTAGTAAGATAGCGAGTAAAAGTGGTGAGAGCAAACATTCATGCTTTGTTCTTGATTTTAGGGGAAATACATTCAGTCTTTCACGGTTTATGTAATTTTACTTGCATGTTTTTTGTTTTTGTTTTTGCACGTGTTTCACAAGTTGAGAAAGTTCTCTTCCAACTTTGCTGGCATTTTAACCTTGATGAATGTTGAAAATTAAATGTTTTTCTTCCATCTGTTGAGGTGATCAAACTTTTTTTTCTATTTATGTTGATACGGTAACATACCGTATCAACAAATGTTGAACGAATCTTAGATTCCCCTAAACATACTATATGCTCTGTTTCTTGTTGCTTTATTTTCCTTTCTTTCTGATAGTATTTGGATTAATTTTATATCATAAGAGTTTATTTAATCTTCATTTCTAGGTTATTATTCATGCCTCTTTAAAAATTTAATTTTTACCCTAAGGTTTACAATATGCATCTTTAATTTATTAAAATATATCTTTGAATATTATGATTTTGCATGTAGCATAAGAATCTTACAGATTACTTTGAAGTTTATACATGTGATGACTGGGTTTTTTAACTCATGTGTGAGATGTGCCTTTCTTAAATCCTATGATGACATTAGCACATTACCCATTTGATGTGAAAAAAATTAAAGAGAAAAGAAAAAAAAGAAAAAAACCAGATTTTTACAAATCACAGTAGATTTCTCTCTCCTATTTGTTGTGCTATTTTTGTCATCTATGCTATTTTTTTCATAGTTATAAACATAAAATACATTTAAGTTACATATTTACATGTTAGTCAGTGAAATATCTTCCATACGCCAGGCATGGAGGCTCACACCTGCAATGCCAGCACTTTGGGGGACCAAGGTGGTAGGCTCATTTGATCCCAGGAGTTCAAGACCAGCTTGGACAACAAAGCAAGATCCTGTCTCTACAAAATATATAAAATGTATTATTAATTAGGTATCGTGGTGTATTCCTATAGATTCAGCTACTTGGGAGGCAGAAAGATTGCTTGAGACTGGGAGTTCAAGGCTGCAGTGAGCTATGATTGTGCCACTGCACTTCAGCCTGGGCACCAAAGTGAGACACTGTCTCTAAAAACAATTTGTTTTACATATATATATATATATATATTCTATGTATATATATATATATATATAATAGAAATACCTTTTACATCAATTAACACATTTTAGAACATCTTTTATATTTACATTTATAATTAATCATTTTCAGAAATTTTTCTTTCTTTGTACAGATCTAATTTTTTTATTATTCTGATTTTTTTTAATTTCTTAAAAAAAACGAGATACATGTACAGCACATGCTGGTTTGTTACATAGGCATATACCTGTGCCATGGTAGTTTGCTGCACCTATTGACCTGCCCTCGGGGTTCCCTCCCCTCACCTCACCCACTACCAGGCCCTGAAGTGTGTTGTTCCCCTCTCTGTGTCCATGTGTTCTCATTGTTCAACTCCCACTTATGAATGAGAACATGCGGTGTTTGGTTTTCTGTTCCTGTGTTAGTTTGCTGTCAGATCTAATTTTTTTTTTCTGATATATTCTGGTCTTCCTTAACACCGTTTTTAAAAATGTTTCTTGTAGTGCAGGTCTGCTGGCAATGAATTATCAATTTTTGTTTGTCTAAAATTATCCCAATTTCTTTTGCATTTATTAAAGGTATTTTCACTGTGCATAAAATTTGGGGTTCACAGTATTTTGCTTTAGTCATGGTGATCCTTTTACTTTGGGCTTGTATAATTTTTGACAAGAAGTCTGCTGAAATTCTCCCTTTTCTTCCTGTATATATCTTGTATCATTTAACCCTCTGAATGCCTTCAACATATTCTCTTTATCTTTTGGTTTTGAACTACTGGAATATGGTATGTTTAAGTGTGTATGTGCGTTTTATTTCATTTGGTATTTATTCTGCTTGGAGTTCCCCAAATTTCTTATATCTGTAGTTTGGTGTATTTTGTAATTTTTACAACAATTTTCAACCATTATTCTTTCAGATGTTTTTTCTAACTCACTCTTTTTCCTTTTCTTTTGGATGGATTACATGTATGTATGTTAAAAACTTTGATATTGTTCAACAACTTGGGATACTCTGTTTTTGTTTTTTACTTTCTTTTTTCCTTTGCTTATGTTTGAGTTTCTGTTAACAAATTTGTAAAATCACAGATTCTTTCCTGAGTTGCTTTGAGTTAGCTACCAAGTCTGTCAAAGCGTGTCTTCATCTCTGCTAACATATTTTTTATTTATAGCATTTTAAATTTTTTATGGTTTTAATTTATGATTTCATTTCATATTCCGTATTAACTTATTATATATACTTCATTGTTTAATTTTCTTAATAGTCTCTTTAAAGTTGGGAACGTACTTCACTAATGCATACCACCTCAGGTATAATGCAGAAATCCTACAATAAGATATTTCTCTTGTTCTTCCAAATGCCTTTGTACAACTGTCATATATTTTCAAAAATATTCTTTAAGATGAATGTATATTTACATCAATATATAAGAAACACTACAGAGGTATTCTGTGTAACATAAAGCCAGTTTCCCCCAATGGTAACATAGTGTAAAACTATAGTACAATATCACAACCAGGACATTAACATTGGTACAGTCAAAATACAGAACGGTTCATAACTACTACTATCTTATTTTTCCCCATTCCCACTTCCCTGTCACACTTGACATGTTTTTAAACCCTGACTTTTTTTTTGTATTTATTTATTTAATTAATTATTTTTTATTGTACTTTGGGCTCTGGGGTACATATGCACTTCCTACATCCTGCAGGATTGTTGCATAGGTACATACATGTCACGGTGGTTTGCTGTCTCCATCCACCCCTCACCATCGCCTACATCAGGTATTTCTCCAGCTGTTATCCCTCCCCATCCTCCACCCCCTCGCTGTCCCTCTGCTCCCCTCCCCTCCACCCCCCCCACCTAGCCCTGTGAGTATTGTTCCCTTCCCTGTGCCCAAGTGTTCTCATTGTTCATGACCTGCCTATGAGGGAAAACATGCAGTGTTTGGTTTTCTGTTCTTGTGTCAGTTTGCTGAGAATGATGATTTATAGATTCATCCATGTCCCTACAAAGGAAACGAACTCATCGTTTTTTATGGCTGCATAGTATTCCATGGTGTAGATGTGCCACATTTTCCTTGTCCAGTCTATCATCGATGGGCATTTGAGTTGGTTCCAGGTCTTTGCTATCGTAAACAGCATGGCAACAAACATACATGTGCATGTGTCTTTATAATAGAACAATTTATAATCCTTTGGTTATATACCCAGTAATGTGATTGCTGGATCAAATGGAATTTCTGTTTCTAGATCCTTTAGGAATCACCACACTGTCTTCAATAATGTTTGAAGTAATTTACACTCCCACAAACAGTGTAAAAGTATTCCTTTTTCTCCACATCCTCTCCAGCATCTGTTGTCTCCAGATTTTTTAATGATCACCATTCTAACTGGTGTGAGATGGTATCTCAATGAGGTTTTGATTTGCATTTCTCTAATGATCAATGATGAGCATTTTTTCATGTTTGTTGGCTGCATATATGTCTTCTTTTGAAAAGTGTCTGTTCATATCCTTTGCCCACTTTTGAATGGGTTTGGTTTTTTCTTGTAAATCTGCTTTAGTTCTTTGTAGATTCTGGATATTAGCCGTTTGTCAGATGGGTAGGTTGCAAAAATTTTTTCCCATTGTGTTGGTTGCCAGTTCACTCTAATGATTGTTTCTTTTGCCATGCAGAAGCTCTTAAGCTTAATTAGATCCCATTTGTCAATTTTGGCTTTTCTTGCTATTGTTTTTGGTTGATGTTTTAGTCATGAAGTCCTTGCCTATGCCTATGTCCTGAATGGTGTTGCCTAGTAAACCCTGACATTTTTCTAAACTGGACCCTAATCTATTCTTCATTTTTATAATTTTGTCATTTCAATAATTTTATATAAATGGAATTATATGATACAAATGTGACCATTTAGGATTGGACTTTTATCCCTTTCTGTGAATTTCTGGAGAGTTATCCAGGTTGTGTGTTTGAATAATTCATATTCTTTTATTGCTGAATAGTATTTCATGATATAGCACAGTTTATTTAACCATTAAACTCTTGAAGGACATTGGAGTGTTTGCACTTTTTGGTTATTACAAATAAAGCTTCTATATACATTTGTTTACAGGTTTATATGTAAACATAACTCTATTTCCATGGGATAAAATGCCCAGGATTGCAATTTCCAGGTCATATGGTAGTTGTATATTTATTTTTTAAATAAATTGCCAAAGTGTTTTTCAGGCAGTTTCCCAAAGACTACACAGTTGTACATTTCCACCAGAAACATATTCATAATCTAATTTCTCTCTATCCTCATCAACATTTAAAAGTATCTTCTCATGTTTTAAAAAATTTTAGCCATTCTGATTGATATGTAGAGATGTCTTATTGTATATCCCTACTGGATAATGACACTGAACATATTTTGATGAATTTATTTGTCATCTGTACAACCACATTGGTGAATTGTCTCTGTATGTACTTTGATAATTTTTTAACTGGACTCTGTTTTTTTATAACAGTTGAATTTTGAGAATTATGAGGGGACTTAACAGCTTTTGGAAACATGGAAATAAAAGATAAAAAATATAATGCAAATATAAACTTTATTTCTCAACATCAGCTCCATTAAATTCAAGACACTTTTATAAGAGATAATATCAACTATTTAGTTCATTCCTAAAACTGAAGATTCTGGAGATCTAACCATGTTGAAGCAGACCTTTTCTACATTATTAGCTGAAGAAAAATGGGTTTTCTTTAAAGGTTTTTTAAAGATAAGGAAACAAAAAGAAGTTATTAGAAGCCAAATCAGGACTGAAAAGTGATACCTAATGATTTTCCATCAAAACTCTCACAAAATTGCCCTTATTTTCTGAAAATAATGAGCACGAACATTGTCATTGTAGAGAAAGACTCTGGTGAAGCTTTCCCAGGCATTTTTCAGCTAAAGCTTTGGCTTTCTCAAAATACTTGTATAATAAGCAGATGCTATTGTTCTTCAGCTTTTCAGAAGATCAACAAGCAAAATGACTTCAGCAGCCCCCAAACTGTTGCTATGACCTTTGCTCTTGAACAGTCTGTTTTTACTGTGACTGGATCATTTCCACCTCTTGCTTGCTATTACTTTGATTGTGCTTTGTCTTTAGGATTGTATTGGTAAAGCCATGATTTTTTTTTTCTTCTGTTACAATTCTTTGAATAAATGCTTTAGGATCTTCATCCCATTTGTTTAAAATTTTTATTGAAAGCACTGCTTTTGGCTGCAACTAATTAGGACACAATAGTTTTGGCACTCATTGAATGGAAAGTTTGCTCAGCTTTAACTTTTCAAATTCACAAAAGTGGAACCAGTTGAAATGTCAGTGGTGTTGGCTCTTGTTTGTACTATTGTTTGCCAGTCCTCTTCAATTAGGGTATGGCAAGAGAAACAATTTTTTGAACTATTTTTCTACTGGTGCCCCCTGTCTATTTCAGGATCAGGGTAATTGTTAAAGTGTGAATAAACCCTCTACTTTAGTGAATCATATGATGCCAATAGTAATTTCTTAGTTTTGGTAAAGATATCATAGTGATATAATTTGTTAACATTAGGGAAGGCCAAGTAAACGGAATATGGGAACTCTTTGTAGTATCTTTAAACTTATTCTATAAGCCCAAAATTATCTCTAAATAAAAATTACAAAAACAAAACCGCTTAACATTTCTCTACATGACAAGATTGACGTTCATCACTAACACTCTTTGCGCTCCAGCCGGCATGGTTATCCTCTCATCTCCAGGACATGGGATGCTCCCTCCTACAGGAGGGTTTTTGCACAAAGTACAGAGATTTCTCTTCTGGCTTTAATTAAATCTCACTTCCATTTTTGGAGTAGTAATCCCATACTTACCCTGCAGATCTTGAATTAAGGATTTCTTTTTTAATCTCACATTTCTTGATAGAACAAATCCTTCATTTATAGGTTCTTGTATATCATAGACCTCTCCTTCATAGCCCTAGTCACAGTTGCAATTGTGCATTTCTTTGTATGGTTATTTATTAATGTTTATCTCTTCTACCGAACAGTAAGCTCTTTTGTTATGTACTACAAACACTTTACCTTAAGCAGTCCCTAACACAGGCTCTGATTCAGAGTAGGCACTTGATTGATAATTGTTCAATAAATAATAAATCTCTTACATATCTGAAGCATCTGAATTGTCATACCACTTGCTCACAGAAGCAGGAAGGAGAACTTCCCTTTCCATCAAATGTGTTGGCAGACAAAATATTCTAATTATACACACTTTATGGAGGAACTCTGAGATCTCACACTATGCAGCAGATATGTGGCTGTTCCCCAGGTACCCCTTCTGCCTAAGTCCCACCTCAGAAGCATTTCGAGCTACAATGCCATGCAGTGTGAAGTCTTGTGGTTCCCTCAACAGGTGCTTTTACTCAGTGGATAAAGAAAGAGGGAATTCAGACATGCCTATTGTGTAAGCTAAGCAAGACTTTGTCTCTTTTTATTTATTTATTTTTGTTTGTTAAAGAAGTTAAAATTCATTTTGCAATTTGCTCTTTATCGGGTAAATTATTCTGAGGCAATTCCTGGTGGGACTTGCTTTACATTTGGAGGATATCCCAGTTAAGTGGTGGCAGATGGAACTCAGACTTAAAACTTTTAAAAGAGAGACAATGAAATGGGTTCCACAGAGGTAACAAGGCTGCATCTCAACCTTTATTCAGGGAATTGAGACGGGAGAGACTGTGAGAAGGGTGTTAACTCTTTCTTAGTCTGGGTTATGAAGTATGACTTAAGATGGACCTAACTCACTGAGAATGGGAATACTCCATACTGATTTAATTTCTTGCAGCATTCAGTATTCTCTTTAGTGAGCTGGGGAAGAAAGAGAGAAAACCCAATTCCTTCTTGCACTCAGAACAGACCTTCAGTATGGATATAATATTTATTATTTGCCTCTCTGTGGTACTGTGACTGGACCCTAGTTGCCCTAAATATAAAGCAAACCAACTGGTCCTTCATCCCTCATTAAAAGTATGTCAGATATGAATGAGCGTGTAGGAAAAATTTTAGGCAACATTTGTTCTGCTATGTTCATAACATACCACAGATATGTAAAGCTCAGCATGAGTTATGTTGACTCATTTACATAAGGCCTGATAGTTGAATGGCATATAAAGAGCCCATGATCGAGAATTTATCTTAAATAACTTTTCTTCTAAAATAAAAAAGATAATTGTGCACACATCCTATACTCTTGTTTAAAAAGAAAGTAAAATAAACATTACTAATCTAAAATCACATCATCAAGGGGTAATACCCGGCCCTCCCTCTTTCAGTAGTTATGATCTGATCCAAAAGAACAATTATGAACACTGGCTCTTTTTATTTATTTATTATCTCTTAATAATTCCTCATATCATTAATGATTCTTCCTAAATGAAAATGCGATTTGGTGTACAATATTACAACTGGGTGTTCTATGAAAGACATAGGATTCAAACACTTAAGAGATTTCTAATTACAGTCCAGTGTATATGCTCAGTGGGAACTGGGTCAGGGGACCTAGCAAGATCTTATTATTTCTCTGTTTTATCATACGCCAGGCTCAAAAGCAGAATGTACGAATATATGGTCACAGATGCAGTTTAAATAAAGTGGCAAACATATTAACTGGTAAGAACTCATCTTACCAAAGACTCTATCCTCTATCTGAATGTTTACCAAGATTTCCTTTAGAGAAATGTGAAGCAAACTTTCTCCACTTTGGATGTAATTTTAATGGGTGCTACCAAATTACTGTTGCCCCCAGACTGCTCCAACATTCTTCTACACAATTTTATTTGAAATTCTCAGCCTTTAGACAGACGTATTGAATTAATCATTGCCTATTCCAGGAAATCCTCTGTTACAAATGCAAGTATGAATATCACAGTATACGGATGAAGCATTGAACTTTTTATGTTTTGATTAATGACCATATTGTTATATAAGTCCCTGAAGATATGGAAATCACAGGAATGATACATTTTAATTGGGTCAGGAGGGTAGGATAAAAGATATGGAGGCACAATTCACAACCAAGAATGTAAGGTTGTTCTTTCATTGGCTATTTTAGGTGTTCTAAAATACCCAGGGCCAGCTAATTTATAAGGAAAAAGGTTTAATTGAATCATGATCCTACAGGCTGTCCAGGAAGCTTAGCACCAGTGTCTGTTGAGCTTCCACTCAGGGCTTCAGGAATCTTATAATCATGGTGAAAGTTGAGGGAGGAGCAGGCATCTCACATGGCGGGAGTGGGAACTAGAGAGAAAGCCTGTGAAGGACAGGTGTGCCACACACTTTCAAGCGGCCATATCTTGAGGGTACTCACCCACTATCATAAAGACAGCACCAAGCCATAAGAGACCTACCCCCATGATCCAAACACCTCTCACCAGGCCTTACTTCCAGCACTGAGGATTACAATTCAACATAGGATTTGGGTGGGGACAAATATCCAAACTAGATCACCAAATTATGCATCATGGGAGACTCACCAAAAAGATTGAGCCAGTGAAGTGGGGATCATTGTGTTATCCTTTAAAGACTGACATATGGGATTTGCAGAGCCAGAAGAACAGGTATAATATGAAGAGAAGGCATAGGCAGGAGGACATGGGCATAGCAGCTGCTTGATGTTTGCTGGAAGTAGGGGAACTGTAGGAATTACAGAGTATTCAGGTTTAATAAAGTCAAAGCCAAGATTTTTTTTTAATTTTATTTTTAATCTGCTACCAGGATGGATACCAGTTATCATTACTGGCATGTTAAACAGCTGATGCTGCCTGGCTTTTTGGTCTTGTTGAGTATTTGTGTTATTTAACCTAATTTTATGTTGTTAGTTTATTCAATGGAAGAGAAAATGCTGAAAGAAATGATTGATAAACAATCAACTACCTCAGGATGCTTCCACACAGCCTCTACCATGGTCATCTTCTGTTTGTGAGAGCAGACAAGTTCTTACAAAGAACTACAATTCTACATAATATATTCTTCTCTTAACATAAATCTTTACAGAGAAGGATAAATGCTCTTTATCCATGATTTACTAAAACAGTTTTTAAAATTACCTAAGTATATTCCCACATCAACAACTTAAGGAGTAAACACGGCATTTACCGACAAAACAAAACAAAACAAAACAAAACAAAGAAAACACCCACGAATAAAAACCTCACAGCTTTCTCATGCCTAGGTTGGGAAAATGTAGACAATGGATACTAATTAGTGAAACAAAACTGTTGCAAGGGCAGATTAATGTTACTAAGTTGAGAAACACCTATAGTACTTTTCTGTATTATGATAAATACACATTAGTAGATCTACAGGTCCGAGCACATAGTATATTAGAATGAACATTGGCTTATGTTTTCCTCTTTTCCAGTCCTACAAAAATCTTATGCAGGAGGTAACTTCTTTCAGGTTTGTTACAGAAAGGTAACCAACCAGCTGCAAAGCCTTCTATGACTTGCCTTAAGCTTTAAAACTAAGAACAGTCTGAGAATTATCTTTCAATACTTACATCCAGTGCTTTTTTGGTAAATGTTTCACAGTTAGTTCTCTTAGGAGGGAGAAGGGAACCCTAATTTGTAGCATTTACTAATTTCTATGCTGTAAATATTCCCATGATGGCCAATTTCAAGCTACCAACATAACAACTGGCTTCCAAAATTCCTGCAAATTTTACAGATGTCTCCTGAGCTATTATGACCTCGCTCCAGTATATACCTGCTTTTCAACAGCTCATATATGAGAGGTATTCATATCCTATTAGCAAATATTCTGAAATATAAATCTATTTTTCCATCTCCCTTTTGTCCCCGCAAGAGTCAAAAGCCAATCTTCAAGTGCAATGGCAGAAAAAGCACCAGGGTCCAGGTAGCTGGGAACCTTCCTTCTTTATCCCTCTATGCTTTGAATTTCTCTGAATTATGGTTTCTCCTGGGCTGAGGACATCAAGAATCAGAATCACTTAAGAAAAATGTAGCTTATGCCTTCTAACATGCATCTATGAAAAGACTGAATGTAGATCAGCTTTAAGTTGCATCCCAGAGCTGAGTCCTTATAACAGCAATTCTCAACTTTAGATGTATATTGAAATCAGGTGGAAAATTTAAAAAATATATATCCAAGACCATTTTCAATTTCCAGAGATTCTGATTTCACTGAGCTGGGGTGGGGCCTGGGAATTGGTATAGTTTAACAGCTCTCAAGGTAACGGATCCAGTTTATAAGTATGACAGTTATGTCTCTAGGCAAATGTCAACGAGGAGAAGCAAATGTGTGGAGGGGCATTTTAGGATGAACAGTTAAACATGTATATGCATGTTTTATAAATATATTTATGTCATTATATGGAAATACCTAATATTAAATAGTGACATTTTGACAAATCGATGTAAAAGAAACCAGGTTAAAATAAGTTATTTTTTTCTAAAATATATATTCACCTGGTAATGGGAAGAAGGGTCTGTAATTTGGTATGCACAGAATGGCAAGCCACAAGCGCGCCTGAAGAGGACAACGTAAAGGGAAGCTTCTATTAGCAAAAGCAGTAAGTTCATATAAGCTCCTCAGAAGTGGAGTTCATTGATTCTAGAGGCTCAAAGGCAGAATTGTCATCAGTTCATTGGTGGAGATGCTGTTACCTGGCAAGTGTTTCTTTGAGAGCCTCTTATCTGAATGATTTCATTCTAAAGAATGTCTGGTGATAAGCCTTCTCACTTGTGAAATGTGCCAGCCATGCAAAACAGGTGATGTGTGAAGGATAAGAAGGGATTTCTTGTGGGGTTTTTAGAAAGTCCTTGGAAATAGTTCTTATCTTAGATATACAAGCATGAGTACCCCTTCTCATTTGTTACTTTTCTGGCCTTATTTTTTCTGGGTCTGACAGAAGTGATTTCTTGCTGGCATCTACAACATTCACACCTCTCTAGTGCTGTCTTTCTTGGATGACAATGACTCTCTTTGAGCAGAACATAGATTAGTCACATTTCATTTCTGTTTACAGTTGTCTTTGTATTCACTGCTCTTCCTGGGACAGTTTCTAAAAACTCTGGTTTCTAAACCACAGGTGTCATATCTTCAAGTTTTCAGGTGGATTCCTAAATATAAGAAGACAAACGAAACAGGGCTTTATTTTTTGGTCTAGGTTTTATAATGGCTCAAAAGTAAAAAGGAAAACAATAAAGGTCAACTAATTTCATCGTTCCAAAGAAGTGTTAGACCACCCATGCAGAATTTGAAAGGGCGATCTACAAAAAAAAACAAAAACACAAACAAAAAAATGGCTTAGTGACACCTATTGCCTACCTCCGGGCTATAGAAAAGAAGTTATGATCTTCTCAGAAAGGGATTTTTAGGGGTCAAAGTTTAGAATGGTTGTGATATTTTCCCTCATCTCCCCCATGAAGAAAGGAAAGAGTATTTTATTCTTTCAAACAAGGGCAAGGGATTTAAGGTTCTATCAAAGAGCTTGAGACATGTCCCTTGCAATTTGGGGGACACAAGAAATAAATTTGCATCCTAGGTCCCAGAATTGATATATTCAAAAATTGAGGATGGAACAGATTGCTTGGTGGGAGGGGAAAAGAGAAGTCTGCACGGAAAGTCAGCTAAGCTGCCACCAGCAGCAAGGCGATGGGTGTCTCTGCTTTAGATAGGGTAAGTGCTACACAGGAAGGAGTTGGTCTGCCCATCATTTTAGAAGAAACTTCCTCCAAGAGAGCTTCTTTTCTGAAAGAAGCTCTCTCAGCACAGAGAAGGTGAAGGTGTATCCTCAGATACAGAGAAAAGGGGACTGTCCTCAGTGACTGGCTGGAGGAGGGCTGTTGGTCACATTGAGGGTGGTTGAACCTGACATTTCCAGTGGGGAATCTCATGGGTAATGATAAAGCACCAAGCAGGAAAGTCAGCTTTGAACACTTGCTAAACCCAGAGAGACATTAAATAAACTCCTTCCTTCCCACATCTTACTCCATACTTCCCCACTTAAGCTTCCAGACAGGAGCCATCAAGAGCCCCCTATGTGGGGATAGAGGATCGGTAAGAAGCGAAAGGCAATTGGAAACTTTGTGATACGCATCTTCTCTCTTCACTGAAGGTTGCCTAGCTTGAAGCAAAATCAAATTAGGAAGGGACAAATATTTAACCTAAATCAAGTTTAGAGTTAGCATTTAAAAACTGGACTGGGTATTTCAATTATGAAAATGAAAACTTTGCATGTGATTAATGGAATTTGAGGAGTTTTTTTAAATATCCAGGAGAAAGTAAAAAGTTATTAGATTTACCCAAGATCAGTGACATTTGAAAAAATAATAGTGGGCTTAGAGGAACAATGACAGAAAAACATTAAAGTTATATTAATATTTTGCTGCACCCTACCCAAACCTACCCCTTGCAAGGTACTGGATGTTCTAGTCCACCAAAGCTCAGTGACTCTAAGAGCCTGTCTGAGGCCTAAAAACTAATTGGAAAATAATTCTTAGCACTGTAACTATACGTTTCCTTGCAATTTGTGTGGCAAAGTTGCATAATGAAGATGAATCATAACAAAGGCCAGTCACACCACAAGGTGCTCACAGTGTGGTAGAAAGAGAATTATAGGAAGTCAGGAAACAAAGACTATAGTCTGGGTTGTGTCCTTTTTTAAGTGTATAACTGGAAGACAGCAACTTAACCTCTCTTAACCTATGATGACTCTGCAAACTAGAAATAATGATTTTTTTGCCCTTCCTTCTTCCCAGAGTTGTGGAGAAGATGCTAGAAGAAAATGCCTTGAAAAAGAGCAAATTTCTACAAATGTATGGTGTTATCATTGACCGTAGTAGGGCCCAGCATATAGTGTACAGGTGAGATACCCATGCCTTTGCTGCTATTCCTAACCTATGGCCATTGCCATTTTGCATCAGAGGAATCATATCTTTTTTTCACAGGATACTGCTCTGTTGATTCGAGCCAAGAAAAAATAAAACATTAGTTCTCTGGCTTTTGTTTGCTCTAGTATATCTCCCTTGAGAGGCAGAAATCAGAAACAAATCTTAGACAAGACATATTTCTTATGTTTTAAACTAACATTGATTTATGTTAAATATACATGTGTGTTGTAGAAACTTTGGAATTTTATGAAACATATAAAAGTCTTTCATCACCCCAACATTCCAAGAAAAATTACTGTTAGAATCTCACCTTAATTCATGCTTGAGGAAAGCAGCTGTTTGTCTGGTTCCCACTCCTATATTCCCGTGCTTGGAACTGTGTGAAATATGTATCAATAATAAGCACTCAATGCATGTTTGAGTACTGTGTGTTAAGATTTGGTATATTCATTTTGGTTCATCTACAATGTATGGGTGAATGTACTGAAACAGACTTATTATCAAAAAATCAACAATTACAAAATTACAGCAGTACAGTATTGCATCAGTTTGGCTGTTAATGGTTCCAGGAACACAACATCTTAAGGTAATGCAACTTCAGGTATTGTAAGGATATATATGAAAAAAATAAGATTTTGCTGTCATTCAGGAATATTAGTGTAATTTGTCTTTATAGAGACAGGAATACAGATTTGGGATGGGAAGTCATCCAGACTTTAAGTCAGATTTACCAATCAGGTTTAATCACCAAAATACTGTGGATTCTGATCTAGAGCTCTATCACTGCTGTGATTTGGGGTTTTCTACATCAAAACAGTTTCCCAGGTTTGTTTGTTTATTTGACCTGCATACCCACCACAAACTCAACTTCTTCTCTATGTTTCAAAATTCAAATTCCCTAATAGAATGAATCTCATTGTTCTAAATAGTCTCCATTATCCTTAGGGGCCAAAATTTATACACAACCATATCCTAAGCAACTGGCTATCACAGAACTTGGTTAGATCAAATGGTCACTATGGTCTTTTCTGCTGTTTTCAGATAATCCAGTAAGCTAAGGTAGGAATAAAAACACTTTTAAATGAGAATGGTAGCTATTCTGAGACAGGCTGGTGCAGAAATTATACTGTATATTATTTTGTTACCTGTCTTGTTTTAAATTGTGTATGTAATTATCTCATTTAATTCAAAATGTCATACAACTTGATTAAAATAGCTAAATATGGCTTCATTGTATGCATGTATAAGAATTTTTTTAATATACTTTAAGCTCTGAGGTACATGTGGAAAACATGCAGGTTTGTTACATAGGTATACACTTGCCATGGTGGTTTGCTGGACCCATCAACTCATCATCTACCTTAGGTATTTCTCCTAATGCTCTGCCTCCCCTAACCCCCCAACCCCCAGCAGGCCCCAGTGTGTGATGTTCCCCTCCTTGTATCAATGCGTTCTCATTCTTCAGCTCCTACTTACGAGTGAGAACAAGTGGTGTTTGGTTACTGTTTTCCAGCTTCATCCACATTCCTGCAAAGAACATGAACACATTCCTTTTTTGTGGCTGCACAGTATTCCACGGTGTATAAGTACTACATTTTCCTTATCCAGTCTATCATTGATGGACATTTGGGTTGGTTCCAAGTCTTTGCTATTGTGAATAATGCTGCAATAAACATGCATGTACTTGTGTCTTTATAGTAGAATGGTTTATAATCCTTTGCATATATACCAGTAATGGGATTGCTAGGTCGAATGGTATTTCTGGTTCTAGATCCTTGAGGAATCTCCACACTGTCTTCCACAATAGTTGAACTAATTTACACTCTCACCAACCATGTAAAAATGTTCCTATTTCTCCACATCCTCTCCAGCATCTGTTGTTTCTAACTTTTTAATGATCGCCATTCTAACAGATGTGAGATGATATCTCATTATGGTTTTGATTTGCATTTCTCTGATGACTAGTAATGATGAGCTTTTTTACATATGTTTGTTGGCCACATAAATGTCTTCTTTTGAGAAGCCTCTGTTCATATCCTTCACCACTTTTTGATGGGGTTGTTTTTTTCTTGTGAATTTGTTTAAGTTACTTGTAGATTCTGGACATTAGCCTTTTGCAGAATGGATAGATTGCAAAAATTTTCTCTCATCCTGTAGGTTGCCTGTTCACTCTGATGATAGTTTCTTTTGCTGAGCAGAAGCTCTTTAGTTTAGTTAGATCCCATTTGTCAATTTTGGCTTTTGTTGACATTGCTTTTGGTGTTTTAGTCATGAAGTCTTTTCCCATGCCTATGTCCTGAATGGTATTGCCTGGTTTTTTTCTAGGGATTTTATGGTGTTAGGTCTTATGTTTAAGTCTTTAATCCATTTTGAGTTAATTTTTTTACAAGGTGTAAGGAAGGGGTCCAATTTCAGGTTTCTCTATATAGCTAACGAGTTTTCCAACACTACTTACTGAATAGAGAATTCTTTCCCCATTGCTTGTTTTTTTCAGGTTTATCAAAGATCAGATGCTTGTAGATGTGTAGCATTATTTCTGAGGCCTCTGCTCTGTTCCATTGGTCTGATTATATATCTGTTTTGGTACCAGTACCATGCAGTTTTGGTTACTGTAGTCTTGTAGTACAGTTTGAAGTCAGATAGTGTGATGCCTCTAGGTTTGTTCTTTTTGCTTAGGATCGTCTTGGCTATATGGGCTCTCTTTTTGGTTCCATATGAAATTTTAAGTAGTTTTTTTCTAATTCTGTGAAGAAAGTCAATGGTAGCTTGATAGGGGTAGCATTTAATCTATAAATTACTTTGGGCAATATGGCCATTTTCTTGATAATGGTTTTTTTCTATCCATGAGCATGGAATGTTTTTCCATTTGTTTGTGTTTTCTCTTATTTCCTTGAGCAGTGGTTTGTAGTTCTCCTTGAAGAGGTCCTTTACATCTCCTGTAAGTTGTACTTCTAGGTGTTTAATCTCTTTGTAGCAATTGTGAGTGGGAGTTCACTCATGATTTGGCTCTCTGTCTATTATTGATGTACAGAATGCTTGTGATTTCTTCACATTGATTTTGTATCCTGAGACTTTGTTGAAGTTGCTTATCAGCTTAAGGAGATTTTGGGTTGAGACTATGGGATTTTCTAAATATGCAATTATATCATCTTCAAACAGAGAAAATTTGGCTTCTTCTCTTCCTATTTGAATGCTTTATTTCTTTCTCTTGCCCCATTGCCCTGGCCAGAACTTCCGATACTATGTTGAATAGGAGTTGTGAGAGAGGGCATCCTTGTCTTGTGCCGGTTTTCAGAGGGAATGTTTCCAGTTTTGCCCATTCAGCACGACATTGGCTGTGGGCTTGTCATAAATAGCTCTTATTATTTTGAGATATGTTCCAATCAATACCTAGTTTATTGAGAGTTTTCAGCATGAAGTGGTGCTGAATTTTATCGAAGGCCTTCTCTGCATCTATTGAGATAATCATGTGGTTTTTGCCGTTGGTTCTGTTTAGGTGATGAATTATGTTTATTGATTTGTGTATGTTGAACTAGTCTTGCATCCCAGGGATGAAGTAGACTTGACTATAGTGGATAAGTTTTTGATGTGTTGCTGGAGTCGGTTTGCAAGTATTCTATTGAGGATTTTTGCATCGATGTTCATCAGGGACACTGGCCTGAAATTTTCTTTTTTTGTCTGTCTCTTCCTGGTTTTGGTAAGATGATGATGCTGATCTCATAAAATGAGTTAGGGAGGAGTCCCTCTTTTTGTATTATTTGGAATAGTTTCAGAAGGAATGGCACCAGCTCTTCTTTGTACCTCTGGTAGAATTCGGCTGTGAATCCAACTGGTCCTGGGTTTTTTTTGGTTGGTAGGCTATTAATTACTGCCTCAATTTCAGAACTTGTTGTTGGTCTATTCAGGGATTTGACTTCTTCCTGGCTTAGTACTGGGAAGGTGTAAGTGTCCAGGTATTTATCCATTTCTTCTAGATCTTCTATTTTATTTGCATAGAGATGTTTATGATATTCTCTGATGGGAGTTTGTATTTCTGTGGGATCAGTCAATATTAGACAGATCAATGAGATGAAAATTAGCAACAATATTCAGGACTTGAACTCAGCTCTGGACCAAGCAGACCTAACAGATATCTACAAAACTCTCCATTCCAAATCAACAGAGCATACATTCTTCTCAGCACTACATCACACTTATTCTAAATTTGACAACATAAATGGAAGTAAAACACTCCTCAGCAAATGCAAAAGAACAGATGTCATAACAAACAGTCTCTCAGACCACAGTGCAATCAAATTAGAACTTGGGATTAAGAAACTCATTCAAAACTGCACAAGTATATGGAAACTGAACAACCTGCTCCTGAATGACTACTAGGTAAATAACAAAATTCAGGCCGAAATAGGTAAGTTCTTTGAAGCCATTGAGAACAAAGACACAATGTACCAGAATCTCTGGGACACAGCTAAAGAAATGTTTACAGGGAAATTTGTAACCCTAAAAGCCCACAGGAGAAAGTGGAAAAGATCTACAGTTGACACCCTAACATCACAAAAAAACTAGAGAAGCAAGAGCAAACAAATTTAAACTAGCAGAAGACAAGAAAAAACTAAGATCAGTGCAGAAATGAAGGAGATAGAGATACAAAAAAACACTTTAAAAAAATAAATGAATCCAGGAGCTGGTTTTTTGAAAAGATTAACAAAATAGATAGATAGATAGCCAGACTAATAAGAAAAGAGAGAAGAATCAAATAGACACAATAAAAAATGATAAAGAGGATATCACCACTGACCCCACAGAATGTTAAAGATTGTTTTATTGTTCAATATTTAGATTAATTCATATTCTCAGTACTATGAATAGTATTAAAATAATTGTGTTTGAAAAAATTTTTAAAAATGATTGCTTGGGATTAATTCCTCTTGGCTGCAATAATTTCTCAGATTTTCCTAGTTTTGATGACCTTAACACTTATGAGGAGTATTTTTTTAGGTTGCAGTCTCATAGATAATAATCCTGTTATGGATTTAACAGAATGTCAAATTTAACAATTCTCTTATTATGGTTATTCGGTTGTTTCTTTACCACTAAAATAATAATTCAATTTTTTAAAAGTTGTTTCATTGTCTTCCTAGGTTTATTACTGCAGAAAATGAATCTGAAGTCAAATTGCTCTTTCTTTATGTCTGATTAGCCTGTTGGACTCCTCACTTGTTCATCTTTCTGCCTTGGGGTGCCAGGCTAGACATATTTATTCTCTCTTGTTCACTGTACATGAATATGGCAATAAATAAAAATACTACATTTTCAATAATTTTAACTTACTTACATTTTCTTCATCTCCAGAATTGTTTTCCTTTTCTTCATGTGGTTCCTTCGTCACTTCCATTTGTTATTTTGTCCAACATTTTTTCAGTCTGAGTGTGTCTTTATAAGTGACATGTGTTCCTTGTAGGCAAGCACATTGTCTTGTTTTTCTATCCATGCAGCGGCTCTATGTTTGTCTTCTGATTTGAGAGTTTAGTCCATTTACATTCAATGTGATTATCGATATACTAGAACTTCTGCCATTTTGTTATTTTCTCATTGTTTTTTCTTCTTGTCCTTCTTTTCTTCCTCTCTGTCTTTCTTTTAGCAAAGGTGATTTTTTTCTAGTGGTATGTTTTAATTCCTTTCTTTGTGTGTGTAATTGTTATATTGCTTTTTAATTTGAGGATACCATGTGGCTTGCAAATAATGCCTTAAAACCTACTATTTAAAATGACAAGATTGATTGCATAAAAATACAAACAAGCAAAAGTAATAAAAACTCTACTGTTTAATTTTATCTTTCTGATTTTTAAATTTTTGTTGTTTCTATTTACATCACATAATACTATGTCATGAAAACTTGTTGTAGTTACTATTTTTCATGAGTTAATATTTTAGTCTTTCTATTCAATATTTGAGTAGTTTACACACCACAATTGCAGTGTTATAATGTACTGTGTTTTTCTTTATATTTACTATTGCCAGTGAGTTTTGTGCCTTCAGATGATTTCTTATTGCTCATTAGAGGATATTTTTACTGGATATGCTATTTTAGAATTGTTTTTCTTTTAGCATTTTAAATATATCATACCACTGCCTCCTGGACTGTAAGGCATCCACTGAAAAGTCTGCTGCCAGATGTGTTGGAGCTCCATTTACATCATTTGTTTTTTCGCCCTTGCTACTCTCAGGATCCCCCCCACTCCGCTCTATTTAAGTTTTTTTAATTGTACTTTAGGCTCTGAGGTATATGTGCAGATCATGCTGGGTTGCTGCATAGGTACTTACATGGCAAGGTGGTTTGCTGCCTCCATTCCCCCCATCACCTATATCTGGCATTTTCCCCATGTTATCCCTCCCCAACCCCCACTGTCCCTAACCGCCCCCCAACAGACCCCAGTGTGTGATGCTCCCCTCCCTGTGTCCGTGTGTTCTCGTTGTTCAACTCCCACCTATGAGTGAGAACATGTGGTGTTTGATTTTCTGTTCTGTGGCACATATAAACCATGGAATACTCTGCAGCCATAAAACATGATGAGTATGTGTCCTTCGTAGGGACATGGATTAATCATGATCCTCTCTTTATCCTTGACTTTGTGAGTCTGACTATAAAATTTCTTGAGGTATTCTTATTTGGGTTAAATCTGCTCTGCTTTCTATAAACTTTTTGTACTTAAGTAATGATATCTTTGTCTAGGTTTGGGAAGTTCACTGATATTATCTCTCCTTGAATAAACTTTCTACCCTATCTCTCTTTCTACCTCCTCTTTAAGGGTAATAACTCTTAGATTTGCCTTTTGAGGCCCTTTTCTAGAGGCCTACAAGACATGCTTTATTCTTTTTTCTTTTGTCTTGTCTGACTGTATTTTTAAAAGCCTCTCTTCAAGCTAATTCTTTATTTTGCTTGATCAATTCTGCTACTAAGACACTCTGATCCATTCTCCAGTTTGTCAAATGCATTTTTCAGCTCCAGAATTCCTGCTTGATTGTTTTTAATTATTTCAATCTCTTTATTAAATTTATCTGATAGGATCCTGAATTCCTTGTCTCCTTTATCTTGAATTTTGTTGAGTTTCCTCAAAACAGCTATTGTGAATCCTGTCTGAATGTCACATGAGTCTACATCTGCATGATTGGTCACTGGTACCTTATTGGGTTGATTTCATGAGGTCATGTTTTCCTGGATAGTCTTAATGCTTGTGATGTTTGTCACTGTTTATGTGTTATAAAGTTAGGCATTTATTTTATTCTTCACAGTCTGGGCTTGTTTGTATAGTTTTGTTCTGGGAAGGCTTTCCAGATATTTGAAGGAACTTGGGTGTTGTGATCTGAGTTTTGGTCACTTTAGTCATATCTGCATTAAGGTCCACCGAAGCCCCAATAATGCTATGGCTCTTGCAGACTCATAGAGAGACTGCCTTGGTGGTCTTAGATGAGATCCAGAAGAATTATCTGGAATACCAGCCAGACTCTGATTCTCTTCCCTTATTTTCTCCCAAACAAACGAGGTCTCTCTTGCTTTCTCTGTGCTAAGCTGCCTGGAGCTGGGTGAGGTGGTGTTGGTTGTTGAGCTGAACAGCCCTGTCACCAATGGGACTGTGCTGGGCCAAACCTGAAGCCGGTACAGCCCTCAGTCTTATCCAAGGCCCATTGTAACCACTGCCTGGCTTCTGTTTATTTTCACTCAAGGCCCTAGGGCACCACAAGCAGGTAGTGAGTCAGCCAGACTTGTGATTTTTCTTTTTAGGAAGCCAGTTCATCCCAGTCCCAGACAGGACCAGAGATATCATCTGGGAGTCAGGACCTGGAGTGAAAAACACTTGGGAGTCTGCCTGATGCTCTAGTCCATTGTGGCTGAACTGGCACCCAAGCCACAAGACAAAGTCCTTCACATTCTTCCCTCCCATTTCCACAAGCAGAAGAGTACCTCCCTATGGCCACCACCATCCCAGGCCCACTGTGACTACTGCCTGGCAACTGCTGATGTTCACGCAAGGCCAAATGGCCCTTCAGTGGGCTTGTGGTAAATGTTACTTGGTCTGGGACTCTCTCTTCGGGGAAGCGGGATCTCCTCTTGCCCAGGGCAGGTCCAGAAATACTGTTCAAGAGCCACAGCTTAGGATTGGGGATACCAAGAGTCTGCCTGATGCTCTACCCCACTGTGGCTGAGCTGGTACCTAAGCTGCAAAACAAAGTTCCCTTAGCTCTTCTGTCTCTTTTTGTCTAGCAGAAATCTCCCCGCTTTGCCACCCCAGTTGGAAATACGCTGGATTACACCTGAAATGAGCATGTCTCTGAGTCTCACCCAAGACCCATGGAAAGTACTGCATGGGTACTACTGCTGATTATTCAGAGCCCAAGGGCTCCATTAGTCAGCAGGTGATGAATCCTGCCAGGACTGGGTCCTTCTCTTCAAGGCGCTGGGTTCTTGTCTGGCCCAGAGTGTGTCTAGAAATGCTATTTGGGAGATAGAGCCTGGAACGGGGATCTAAAGACTCTGTCTTGTGCCTTATCCACAATGGAGCATGGTACCAGGTAGAATGTGGCTGAGCTGACATTCAAGTTACAAGACAAAGCCTTCTTTATTCTCCCCTGTCCTCTTTTCAAGTGGAAGGAAGGAGTCTCTTTAAGATTTGTGAGCTGTGTTGCCTGGGTTTGAGGGAGGGGTGATATAAGCACTCTCTTGGATGCTCTGGTTGATGTCTCACTAGGTCACATGTCTCCCAAGTCCATGGCTGTGAGCTCAACATAGCACTAGGACCTGCCCAAGAATTACAGTCCTTGTGGCCTAGACTTCCTTTCAAGTTTATTTAGGACCCCAGAGCACTTTCAACTGTGGTGGCAAGGCTTGGCAGAACTCAGGTTCTGGCTACTAGGATAGGCAATTCCCCTCTGGCCAGGGCTGGTCTAAATGCTTTCTCTGTGTCAGCTGAGCTCTTCCTTGTTTTGCTTTCCACTGTGACAGAGCAGCACTGAGTTCCAATGCAAAGAACCATAGTTATTGAGTCTTCACTCTCTCAAGTGCACAGATTGTCTCTCAGCACCATGTGTCAGCTGCCAAGGGATTGGGAAGGGGTGATGTCGGCAACTGAAAAATTTCTTTCCTGCCCTTTTCAGTGCCTCTTTCAGTAATATGGTGTTAAAAACAGGTACTGTGATTGCTCACCTGATTTTTTGTTCTTATGAAGTTGCTTCATTGTGTGGATAATTTTTCAGTTTGATGTTCCTGTGGGGAGGGTGATCAGTTCTATTTGGTCGTCTTGTTCCACCTTTCCTTTTTGTGTTTTTAAAATAGTTGCTATGTAAAAATCTATAGATAACATAAATATGTTATAAAGCATAATACATAATTCTAGCACTCATACTATGCTAGTCTATAAGTAACGCATTGCCAGTGCTATAATCCCAACTTATTTTTCTGTGTTTTCTCATTCTATTCTATCCATATCTCTTTCCAGCAGGAGCCAGTCTCACTGTGTTCTCATAATCTCTTTGCATTTTAAAGTAATTTCTAAAAATTACACATATATAGATAGATTCCTATTCATAATGGTTTATTGGTTAATTTCATTGAATTTTAAAATTTATAAAATAGGTTTCAAGCGGCTTATAGATTTATGGGACTTGCATTTTCCCCCAGATATCTACTATAAAACTCTAAATTTTTTCAAGTTACATGTAGCTCTAGTTTACTACTGTCATTGCTGAACCATAACTCGTTGTATAATATACTAACTGTGTTTATCCTTATCCTTGACAATGTGCAATTGTGTTGCTTCCAGTTTTTGTTTTTAAGACTAGGGCTATAATGAACATTTTGTATATGTGTTCTGGTATACTTCCAAGTGTTTCTCTGGAGTTTCACCAAGGAGTATAATTTCTATGTCATACTTAATGTGAATATTCATCTTTGAAACGTAATACTAACTTGTTTTCAATTCACTTATATGGACTTATACTCCCACCCTCAGTTTATAAAAATGTAACCTGATCTACAACCTCTTTTGATATTTCCAGAAGTTGTATTTTTTGCCAATTTTAATTGATTTAAAATTATATATCATTGTGGTCATAGTTTACATAGCTCTTATTATAATTGTGGTATATTTTTATGTTTATATACAATTTTTATGTCCTAATCTATGAAAAATCTACTCATGTTTTAGCCTATATTTTTCTGTTGGATTGTTTTCTTATTCATATGTAGAAGTTTCTTTATTTGAGAATCTTATCAAGATCCATTACTTGATAAACTCACCCATTATTTATTCACTTAGAATTCTATCTTTAGTTCTTTCTTGTTCTTGAAAGATTATTTGGTAGATACGCAATTGCACTTGGCAATCATTTGCGTTTAAACAACATGAGCCTACTAACCCACTGTCATCTGGCTTCCATTGTTCCTTTTGGGGCTTCTGTCAACTTAAGTGGCTTCTTTTTAAGCTATTATTTCTCTTTACCTACTTTTAACATCTTCTTTTTAATTTTATTATGATTTATTTTATCATGATATAAAGAAATGTTTTTATTTTTCAAATTTTAACCTGTTAGGAGTGTTTGTGTCCGTGTGTGTGTGTGCGCGCACGTGCGCGTGTGTGTGTTTAATGTTTAAGCCATTGATTGTTTTGGATTTCACTATTATGTTTCATTTAAAAAATAACTTTGTTACTTAGTTGTTACTTGTACATTTTTGTTTCTGTTCTTTACTTTTCTAAATATTTCATGGGTTGCTAAGGTTTAATTTATATCTGAAAGTTATAGTATCTTCAGATTCAAGAATCTATATCTGTTTTTTTTAATTGTTTGTTTGTTTTGGCTGATTCTGACTTATGATATTCTGTCTGGTTGTGTGTTTTAGATCTGGATTGGACATCATAGTTTGATCTTAATCTATGAAACTCCTGTGAGTCTAAATTCAGGATTTCCAGATGTCTTTCCTCCAGGGATAGTTTGTTTCTGTCCACGTCTGCTTTTGCCTGGAGTCAGAAACTCACATGTGGAAGGTCTGGGCTCCACAAAGGGTCACTAGGGTCAATCTTTAACCTTTTATCTGGCTCAAGGTTCAAGATCCTGGTACCAAGCTGCTATGGGCTATTGTTCTCAGCACAAACTGGCTCCTGAAATTTATCTTGCTCACCATTCCTGACAAAATTCCCCTACTCTTGGAAGGGCTGAATAAATTGTGAGCCCAGAAATAAATTAATAAAATTTTAAATATATCATGCACACACACACACACACACACACACACACATACATACTCACATTATATATTGTGTGATGGTTGAGTAGGGAGTGGGAGAAGGTTCTCAGAGCACCTATTTGGTCATACGGACAAAGATGGAAGTCTTACAAATTTCTTGTATGTTTCAACTTCTCCATTTCCTCTGAATTTCCTTAAGAAGTATTTCAAGTTAATCTTGCGCAACACTTTAATTTTCTGTAGTGTCTCTTTTGTCCTTGTTTATTCTCATACATATTTTACTTCTTCCCTTTTATTTTTAATTTGCAAGTTGGCTGTATCATTTTCATCAACTTATTTATTTATCAATTCATTGTTCAGTTCTTATTTCTTAGAGGTCATGTTTTCTTAAATTGTATTGACAACACAAAACCTAATGCACTGTAAATTTTATGTCCATTTTTTGCAGTATTTTCTCAAAAGCATGTTAATTTTGGATACTATTTTCCTCTTATACCGTAGATATTCTTATAGTTATTTATTTTTATTAGTCATCCTTGAAATAAGAGCTATGTTCTATTATAGCATAATATTTATTGAGAAAGAGAGAGAGGAGGATGGAAGGATGTAAGGCGAGGGACTAAAGAAACTCTGTAAACTACCAAGGCAGCAGGTTTCTGTCTGCTTGGATTTCTGGTTCACATAGCTCTTGAAACTTCAAATGTGGATAGATGGGATCAAAGATGGGAAAAGGTATCTCCATGCAGTCCTTCGTGATAATCAGGAGGTTTTCTCCTGAGCAGCATTGCTCTTAATATCAACCGTAAACTAACGTTTTCTTATTGCTGTTTGTAGGTCTTAAGTTAGTGAAAATATCTATCAGATCCTATCAGTGACTTATTTTTTTATTTCAGATGTTTATGATATATGTTTCCTGTTTATTTTCAGTCCTGAGGCATTTTATTGGAAGTTCAGGGAGACTAAGCAATGGAATGCTAATCAGATACCATCCTATTCCGTAAGTTAGCCTCCTGATTTTATAAGATACATATCATCTGCACTCACATCATAATTTATTATTTGCCAAAAAGAAGAAAAATCAGAGGAAAATCTCAAAAGCCTTATTTCCACCCTCAGTCATTGCTTTGCTGTGATGTCTGCTCATTCTCATAACGTTAGCTGAATAAGACATGTGTCTTGTGCAAAATGTCTTTGTATTGCACTGAAAAGGTCTTGAAACTGGGAATAAAAACACATCAATTACAGCCATGTCAATAATCAGAGTATATAACCTTGGGAAGACACTTAAAGTTTACAGTTACGATTGTTTTTCTTATTTCTTAAATGAGAAAAACATTTGCTGTTTCGGCTTCAAGTGAGTATAATTAAGTGCACATAGAGGTTACTGATGAAGAGCATCTGGTGTTGCATTTCAAGCAAATAAGGTAAGGTGAGGTTGAGTTAAAGTAAGAACTGGCATAAGAACATGGCAGAGAATGTGGAGGAAAGAAAAGGAGTATCATAGCAGGAGCAACTTCCTGTAGTTTTAGTAGAGCAGTGGCTTTCAAAATGTGGTTCCTGCAAACAGGGGCAGCAGCAGCACTGGAGAACATGTTACAGATGCAAATTCTTGTGCTCTATCCTAGACCAACTGAAACAGGAACTCAAGGTGAGAACCAGCTATTTGTGCTTTAACAAGCCCATGAGGCAATATCCTAATACTCATTATTTTGTGATAATTATTGGCATAGAGAAATTGCTGAAATATTTATTCAAATCCCTTCATCTAGAAAGTGAAGACTATATTACACAACATCGGATACCAAGCACCTAACTTCTTGGTAAACAGCAGGTTTCAAAGCATTTTTAAAAATTAATTTATCAATTATATTTGAGGCAAAAGTCATATTATCTAACTTCAACTGAACTCTTGATGACTCTTTTAATTCTGTATATAGTTTGTTGAAACTTCCTACTGTTTCAAACGTTTCCATACAATTCAATCACCAACTCACACCTTCGATCTTAGTAGAAGACTTGGGTGTGTACTTTTCTTAACATATCAAGGAATTTCAGTCAACTTTTCTTTTCTTACTTTGGTAATGATTGTATTATTTTCAAATACTATTCTATTTCTATATTACATATATTATTAAATTAATATATTTCTATTATCTTTCCAAGCACCTTGATTTTTATCAGTACCTAAATATGTTAGCTTATTTATTATAAAAAAAACTGCTCACCTCTGTCTCCATAAATTAGTAAGAGAAATTAATTATGACTACCTGATTGAAAAGCATTGGCAACAAAAGCCAAAATAGACAAATGGGATCTAATTTCACTTTTTATTTCTTCCTTAACCCATTGGTTGTTTAAGTAGGTTTGTTTGTATTGATTTTGACAGATAATGACGAGGGCTGAGGTCATTTAAAGCATTACTCTCTCTTATGCCTGATGCATGAGCTGAAAAAAATGCAAAAGCCAGAACAGTAGCTGGGAATCTTTATCTGTTTGTAATCTCTCCAAATAATCACTCCAGCATGGCAGTTTCAGGGTAGCCAGACGTGTTTGGAACCTCAGGGCTCCAAAAGCAAATAATGAGAGATAGCTATGAGAAAACTATATATATAATGAGAGGTACCTATGAGGAAACTATACCATTTTGACATTCTAGCTTTAGAAGTCATGTAGCATCATTTCTTCACTCTACTGGTCAAAACAGTAACGGGTTCTAGCCAAATTCAAGGTAAGGGAGCAGAATCCCCACCTCTTAGTGGGAAGATTGTCATTGTCCTACTTAAGATGATATAAATAACCACAAAAAAGGACTTTTTTGGTTACTTATATAAATGTACTTTGATACAGTGTAGGAACAATAATATTCTGAATTACAAATTAAAAGACTTTATATAATGGTAGAATTTTTGATGTGTAAAATAGTAAATGTGTGGTGGTTGAAAAATATAACCAATAGTTTCTGATGCATTATTAATCCTGTTTCCATGACTGTCTACATTCTTTTATTTGACTTAATTATTTTTGTGTTTGCTAGATTTCAAGAATCACAAAAGTGGTTCTAGTATTTCCACTTGTATAAATATAAACAAAGTGATTACTTTTAGAGTCCTCATCTACAATGTTATTTTCTTCAATCAGATTTTCTGGGGACAAATGTAGCTACACAGGGTTAAACAGAATTGACAATGAGACATGGAAACTCAAATATATAATCCTGTTTATTTATATAGTAATTTATATTTTACCTTGTTTTATAGAACTCATTCAAGTCTTTCTGTCTTCACAGAGTGTTTACTGGGTTTAATTATGGATACTGAAGAATAAACAGAGAAAGGAAGAGACATAGGAACCCAAAAAAGCCAAATAAAAGGTAGACTCACATAACTTATATGGATATATACTTTTCCTCATTACAAGAAAATAAATTATCAAAAAGATATGAATGTTGAATAATATAAGAACACTATCTTTTTCATTTATGAAATATAAACAATGCAAAAAGCACCTCTATTATTGTGCACTCATTTCTGAACATGTGCAAGTTGGAATCAGGGGTAGACTGGCTGGACTGATTTACATTGGGAAGGGCACAGTAAGTATAGAAGAAATGACCTTAAGGGGAGAAGGGAGTGATGAGGGAAAGAAAAGTCTGTGTGGTGGATTTGAAAGTGAGGGATCATTTGAGAAAAGAGATGAAGTGCTTTCTAGGGCAGGTGATAACTGAGCTCTAATGAGGGAAACTTTGGGGACATAGATGAATAAAAAGAGAAGTTAGGAAGAATTGCCCTGTGTATGAACAAAATAAAACTCTGGAGAGGATGAATCAAACTCTGGAAAGGATTTTCATTTAAATTCCAATTAAAATGTAAATAGCTGTTCAATCATTTTTGAATATTATACTGTCATTTCTCTTAAATAGAATGCCATGTTCAGACAGGTTGCTGGATTAAAGACATAATTTCTTTCTTTTCTGATCAACAAGAATATTTATAAAAGAGAACAAACAATTTGTTAAATCTAGCAGAAATAGCACTTAGTTGGGAATTACAAGATATGGGTTCTAGCATGGGTTCGGAAGGAATAAACTTTTTTTCTGCCTCTAACCTGCTAAGATTCCATTTTATTTTAGTTGTAAAGCAAAAATAAAAGCATACAAAATTATCTATCAGTTTGGCCTGATGGTTTTACCATGCCTAAACACAAATTGGTCACAAAGAAATGCTGGGTGAGGAAATGTGCAAGATACTTCTAAATAAATGGTGGGTCTTGATTTCAGTTTCTGGGAACAAAGAACAATATTCTAAAAGCTCTTCTCTTTTTGTCATGATCACTTCTACAAGGGAACTCATTATCTAGGCAAATTATCTGGCTCTCTTTGGCAATTCATCTTCACTCAACCGATAAGGCAGACTGACCTCGTACAGTGCTTGAAGTTATCTCAGAGGCCAGTTCTACTGGATTTCAATTTGATGTATTTTCACTCAATAGACAGTTTGATAAGTCTGGGAAGTGTACAGGGCAATTATCTCAAGATATTGAAAATTACAAGTCTTATTTGGCATGAATTATTTCTCATTAGAGGAAATCTATCTGGAGATAAAATACTCTACTCACTGTGACATATAGACTGTTTTCAACACTCTTTGGAACTATTCCTACTGTGGCATCCCTAGAGAAACATGATGTGGCAGAAAGATCAAAGACTTAGAAATCAAATAAATGAGGTTATAGTCTTGACTAATATACTAACTTCAATCAAGTGTCAAAATTTCTGAGTCTAGTTTCCTTATCAGTAAAATGAAAGTACTGAACAAGAAGACAACCACCACACTTATTTTCACCTACAATCATTTCTGACTGTCCCATCTTTTAATATGCTTACTCTGAAAGACAGAAGTTGGATATGGAGATAAAACAGGTGCTGAGGTTGATACTGCTGTCTATCTTTTCTGTTCTTACATTCTCCCAAATTCAGATTAGAAAATAGCACCATAGTTCCCATATTCATTTCATTTTATTCAGTCCATTTTAATTATATAGCACACATGCAAATAGTAGGAGATTAAATCAACAAATGCTCAGTTCTTCAACCATCTACATGTTTTTTATAGCTTACTAGACCAAAGGCAATGTGAGACATATGGAGAAGACCTATATTCAACCCACACAGCTTGGAGCCAATTAAGTGAGACCAAATTATATTATCCTTACCCAACAGACCTAGAGATTTATTACCTGAGAACTAAGGTCCATTTCTTGTATGCCACTGAGTGTTTTGGTGGTTAAACATTAATAATTAACACAAATGGGTAAATAAGGCTTCTGGTGAGAATAGAGCTGAAGTATCAGAATACTGGTATTTTTCAGTATCTTCTAATATGGCTGGCATGTATTTTTGTCTAGGTGGCTTTCTAACAAATGTGGGTATTACTTATGTAACCACAGAGGTCTCTGACAGTGACCTTATTCTGTACACCACAGGACTAGCTTGGCCTCAGAAGGGATATAGTCTCAATTATAGATAATTGAAGACATACTAGTGTTTCAGGGTAGACTACTAAGTCATCAGTTGGAAGACAACTGATTTCCTTCATCGTTTTCCAGTTAGGACTATAACCCATGAGGTTTTTGATCTGTGAATTGTAAGTACAAAGTATTAAATGGCATCAAATTATCCTTTGGAAATGGCATTCCTCTTACATTCCTCTGCCCTTCATTCCTGAGATGCCATCCTCTAGCACACGTAACTGCAAATGTAAACTTTGTGACACTTAATGGAACTCTATCCAAATGTGTGATTGAATTTATTAACTTTAGGATTAATGTTATTTACTAACAAATATATGTAAATAAATGAAATGGGGAACCATAGCCTCCTGTTGTATTGAGAATAAACTCCTAAATTATTACAAATCTAAGTCTAAAATATTACTAAAAAAACTTCTATTGGAGCATCCAAGTTTTGAAAATCAGTTTTGTATGAAAACAATGCAAAGATCTGGGTTTGCAGATAGAGAATTTTCATGATGCCCTAGATTAATAGAGAGTATAATTTAGGAAATAATTTTACCTTAGCAGAGAGAAGCCTGTGAAATGAACGAAGAAGAAACATGATATCTTGGAGATAAAACTGGAACAATATGAGAAGAGAAAAGAGCGTATAACTCAAAAATATGCATACCGAGGTCCCTAATTACAATAAAAGTAAAGAAGATGATTTTGTTGTTATTGAATCAGGGAAGGTACCTGTGGGTCATGGATATTTAATGGAAAGAGAAAATAACTTATGAAGTCAATTTATTGATTCACCCAAAGAAATACAGAAAGAGTCATTGATTTGGAGGTGTCTCCTTAAAGCCACAGATAGAATACTTAGTAAAGACAATTTCGGAAACAAATTGCTTTTATTCAATATTTACGCGAAATAGAGGCACAGAAGAGAGATAATGGAGGACATTCACGTAGCTAAGTTTCCACAGTTTAAACACCAGTCTCCTAATAGCATGGTTCAAATTTTGGTTACCACAATATGTTCACTGTGAGTAATTTCATAAAGAAAAAACGTTTCCATTTGATCCTTAGTCTAGAAATCAAAATGTAAATAATAGGTGCAACTCATGATCACTGACCAGCAACATCATTCTTCTCTATCCACCTGTCAGGCAGTTCTTTACCGCAATGCAAAAATGAACTAATACAGTCAATGTTTCATTTTGGCTGTCGTAGTGTTCAGAGTTATATTTTAATACTGAATTGATCTAGACTTTCATTGCTTTTAATTATCTTCTAATATTAAATATAAATCTATGTATGTATTAATGATTCTATTACATATCTTTCCCTTGTAGGCTCTCTTTCATGGAATATAAAAAGATTACAAATAGAATAATAAATGAACATGTTTTTGAAGATTGAAGTGTGCTGACGAATCATGCTCATTCTCTATTTCTCTCTACCCCCCAAGAACAGAATCAGTTGAGACATATAGATATCAAACAGAGGAACGATCAAAGTACGTAACTTATTATTAGTAAAACGGACTTGGAAAATATGACTTGTTCTGTGGTTAGCTATTATTTCTCCTGGAATTAAACTTATTTTCGGAAGACTTCATTTTCCCCCAAATCCAGTGTACTGTCTGCCACAGGAAGTGACATGGAATTCCTGCATTTTAAGGCCAGGTTGCTCTAAGGGAGAGGAAGAAATGCTGACTGAGTTATCTATTCATAGAGCCTTCTCTAAGCATGTTTGTCAGAGAGGTTGCTTCAGAGCAAGGCTGCAGGATCAAAATAGCCTACAGGAAAGAAGTAAAAATGTGGAGAGGAAAACTGTAATGTGGCTAATATTTACCTATGTTTACCATGTGCCAAGCACTATTCTAAGGACTTTTACATTTATTAAAATATTTAATCTTTACAAAACCCTACTTAATAGCTCTATTTCACAGATGCATAAATGGAGGTATGATAGGGGTAAGAAACTTATGCAAGGTCATGCTATTAGTAAGTGGCTGAGCTGAGATTTAAACCCATATAGTCTATGTCCAAAATCTGTAACACTCCTACTGTCTTCAATGTATTTCTCTCCATAATTTGTTGCGTTTAATACGTGAAGATTGAGGTTGCAGCAGTGTCTCTCAAAGAAGAAGACCTGTTTCTGCCTTTGTGGGCCATTATTTCTACATACAACGTTGCTTCTTTGTCTATATTTCTGTGAGAAATTCATTTTTTGGCCCTCTCCATCTTACACCCAAGATTCTGAAATGGGTCTGGATGATACATTAATTAACTCAAAAATTGTCCTATATTCCAAAGCTGAATTTTAATTGCTTTTCTAACTCCCACTTCAAATATTTTCCTATCATTCTGCTGATTATAGCCCACTAGAGGCTATCCAATAAATACAAATGACTCCATAACATTACTAGAAATTTGTTCATAAACATAAAAGTAGTCCTATATTACACAGTGTGAATCTTCTTCCATTATTAAATTATCAAGGAATAATTGAATGCTAAAAATTTAATCTTGCTCTTGCAATTTAAAGTCTTAAGAACATTAAATCATTTTATTTAGTTCACTATTCTGGTCAGTTTCAGTCTTAGGAGAGGTTTTCCAGGACCTGGTTGAGTTTGAGACTCTTAGTAGCACAGCCTTGCCTTCTATGTGAAAAGATAGGGATTTCTTCCATGTGTAAGTCATTCAAACACGTTATCTCCCATGGACTCAGGTTTTTAAGTATTCCAGTTAATTAAGAGCTCAAATATTAATTTGCTTTCCTTGCCAAATTTCACTAACAGAATTAAAAAATAAATTGTATATTTATACATATGCACACACAGATGTGTATGTATACATATGTATGTATGAAGAAACACACGTAGGGATAGAGAGGAAGAGCAAGAGGGTAGCTTCCTTACATTTTAGGGGGACAAAAAAAGCAGATGGAGGAGTGGTTACTGATTGACCTGAATATGAATGACCTTGTAAGAAGAGAGTAGTTAGTTCTCCCTGTCCGTCTCTGAAAGGTTTAGAAGTTGGGAGCACTGGTGCCAAAAAAAAAAGTTACAAGAAAGAAACTGGGCTAAGAGCAAGGGATTTTGGAAAAATTTTAGAGTTAAAAGTTGATACCCTCTACTCAGGTCGCCTCCTCTGCCACCCTCCAATACTGTTAGACAATCTTTAAGAAAACAGGAGGTTTAGTGTCTGGAATAATATACGAATTTAAAGTTATATGTTTATATGTTTTATATTAAGAAATGCCAGATGTAGGTGATGGGGAAGAAGGCAGCAAGTCACACTGCCACGTGTGTGCCTATGCAACAATTTTGCATGTTCTTCACATGTACCCCCAAACCTAAAATGCAATAAAATAAATAAATGGGAAAAAAAAAGAAATCCACATATTAACACTATCCAGATCTATCTTACAGAATATTTCCAACACCCTTCAGAAGATCTTTTATGCCCAGTTAATAGCTGCATCCTGTAGCTATTAACCACTAATCTGATTTCTGCTATCATAGAATTATATTTCAACTCATGAATGGTATCTATGACCCTTTATGCATGGCTTCTTTCACTCTTTTATATCTATAGGAGTCTTCTACCTTGTTGTATTGTGGTAATTACATCTTTTATATTGCTATGTAGTGTTCATTATGAACATAGCTCCCTTTAATTTCATATACTGCTGATGGAGATTTATATGGATTGTATCCAATTTTTAGATATTGTTAAAATAACTGCTATGAAAATTATTGCGCATATCTTTTTTTGTGAGAATATGTACACATTTCTTATAGTATATACCTGGAAGAGGAATTGCTGGCTGTGATATTGTTCAATACAGATTTGGTCTTCTACCTGTTTCCTGGCATACAGATTCTAAAATCCTTCGAAACTCAAAAATGATACCTTTACTAATCATTTTATAATAATGAGTTAACTGATGGCTGGCAGCCCTTAGATAGCTTCAGAATGTGAGCTGGTCACCACAAAAACCCAGACAGGATTTGAAGGTTGGGACTTTCAGCCCCACCTCCAACGCACACAGAGGAGAGAAGGACTAAAAGTTAAATAGATCACATATAGCCAATGGTTTAATCAATTTTGCCTATGTAATGAAGTCTCCATAAAAACCCAAAACAAAACAGAGTTTGGAGAGCTTCCAGATAGCTGAACATGTGGAGGTTTCTGGAAGGCAGTGCACCCAGAGAGGGCATGGAAGCGCCATTCCCCTTTCCCCATACCTCACCTTATGCATCTCTTCATGTGTGTGCTTTGTAATTTCCTTTATAGTAAACCAGTAAATGTAAGTTTTCCTGCATTCTGTGAGCTGCTGTAGCAAATCAATTGAATTCAATGAAGGGATGATGGGAAGCTCAAGTTGAAGCCAATCAGAACTCCCAGAGGCCTGAACTTGCAACTAGAACACATAGTCAATCTCTGTTTGCAGAGCTCACTGCTTGCTCTGTGGTGGGGAGAACTTTCACCCCTAACCTTTGGTCACAGAGGTCTTCTGTGATAATTGTTGTGTGGTGTGACAGCTGGGAAAAATCTCACTGTGTGTTTTTTTTCTAGTCACACTAGGTCACAGAGTAGGCATATGTCCAGTTTTAGTAGATACCATGACACATTTTTTTCAAATTATTTATTTACACTCCCACTATACATGAATTTAAAAATTAGAAAAATTATTTGATCATTATTTCTTCAGATAATGCCTGTATTCAATTTCCTCTATTAATTCATCCTAGAATTCCTGTTAGATTTATGTTTGTGATTTCTCAGGCCATCCATATTTCATATATTTTTAAATACTTTCAATCCTTTCACCTTTCTGAATAGTATTCTGTGTAATTTCCTTAATACTGTTCTCTGGTTATGAACAGAATAACTGCAATAAAGTATTCCATTTAAAAATGATAAAAATGGGAGGCACATAGGATGACTGGCTCATAGCAATTCTGATACCCTGCTGAGCAAATATTTGCAGATTTTTCTCTTATAAGTAGCTCAATTGTCCTTCAAGACTCATCTCCACTGCCTGTGGGTGAATGGTCATTTCTTTCCATCTTCCCTTTTATCCCTTTCTCAAGAGGGCACTGAAGAAAATGCCTTTCTGCTGGACTGAGGCTTCCTTAGCTTCTTTCCTGTTGAAACTTGAAAATCTAAACATATTTTTACATATCAAATAGTAGTTAGGCTAACAGCACTTTTGCTAATAAAGTTTGCTCAGAAATTCTGTACATTTTCTATGTAGCAGCTGGTTTCAGTCAGATGTGTGGCAAAAACTATATCTACAATTGTCTAGATATGACTCTTTCTTTATACTTAATTATGAGTAATTTGGATTTATCAGACTTCTATGGGATCATGCTCTTAATATTTTTTAAATAAAGTGTATATGTAAGTAGCATGTATCTTTTTTAAAAGAATTTTTTTAAATTATACTTTAAGTTCTGGGGTACATGTGCAGAATGTGCAGGTTTGTTACATAGTTATACAAATGCCATGGTGGTTTGCTGCATCCATTATCCTGTCATCTATATAAGGTATTTCTCCTAATGCTTTAGCTCCCCTAGCCCTGCAACCCCTGGCAGGCCTTAATGTGTGATGTTCCCCTCCCTGTGTCCTTGTGTTTTCGTTGTTCAACTCCCACTTATAAGTGAGAATATGCAATGCCTGGTTTTCTGTTCTTGTATTAGTTTGATGAGAATGATGGTTTCCAGCTTCATTCATGTCCCTGCAAAGGACATAAACTCATCCCTTTTTTTTGGCTGCATAGTATTCCATGATATATATGTCCCACATTTACTTTATCCAGTCTATCATTGATGGGTATTTGGGTTGGTTCCAAGTCTTTGCTATTGTAAACAGTGCTGCAATAAGCATATATGTGCATGTGTCTTTATAATAGAATGATTTATGATCTCACAGAATTGGAAAAAAAAACACCTTAAATTATATATGGAACCAAAAAGGAGTACACATAGCCAAGACAGTCCTAAGTGAA
>NW_016107634.1:1927170-1940380 GCF_001604975.1 Cebus imitator
TGGTACTGGTACCAAAACAAAGACATAGACAAATGGAACAGAACAGAGGCATCAGAAATAATGCCACACATCTACAACCATCTGATCTTTGACAAACTTGATGAAAACAAGCAATGGGGAAACAATTCCCTATTTAATAAATGGTGTTGGGAAAATTGGCTAGCCATATGCAGAAAGCTGAAACTGGATCCGTTTCTTTTATTCCTTATACGAAAATTAACTCAAGATGTATTAAAGATTTAAACATAAGACCTAAAACCATAAAAACCCTAGAAGAAATTCTAGGCAATACCATTCAAGACATAAGCATGGGCAAGGACTTCATGACTAAAACACCAAAAGCAATGGCAACAAAAGCCAATATTGATGAATGGGACCTAATTAAACTAAAGAGCTTCTGCACAGCAAAAGAAACTGTCATCAGAGTAAACAGGCACCTACAGAATGGAAGAAAATTTTTGCAATCTGCCTATCCGATAAAGGGCTAATATCCAGAATCTACAAAGAACTTAAAAAACAATGTACAAGAAAAAAACAACCCCCTCAAAAAGTGGGCAAAGGATATGAACAGACACTCCTCAAAAGGAGACATTTATGCAGCCAACAAACATATGAAAAAAAAAAGCTCATCATCACAGGTCATTAGAGAAATGTGAAGCACAATGAGATACAATCTCACGCCAGTTAGAATGACAATCACTAAAAAATCAGGGAACAACAGATGCTAGAGAAGATATGGAGAAATAGAAACACTTTTCCACTGTTGGTGGGAGTGTAAATTAGTTAACCATTGTGGAAGAGAGTGTGGTGATTCCTAAAGTATTTAGAACTAGAAATATCATTTGACCCAGCAATCCCATTACTGGGTATATACCCAAAGGCTTACACTTTTTAAGGGCATTATTTTTCCTATTGAAAAGACATTTAGATGCCATTTTCAAAAATATTTAGTTATTACAACTACATGATTAAGTTGATATTTCCTCCAATGCCAAGTCTTCATAATCTGTGAGAAACAGTTTCATTTATCTACCCAGTGAGTTCTTGAATCTCTATATGCTGAATTATACTTTAAAGC
Organism: Cebus imitator; assembly: GCF_001604975.1. Classification (NCBI taxonomy): domain Eukaryota; kingdom Metazoa; phylum Chordata; class Mammalia; order Primates; family Cebidae; genus Cebus; species Cebus imitator. The sequence continues at coordinate 1,928,249 of NW_016107634.1, forward strand.
TGACCAGTTCTTTTTCTTTGCTCATTTCTTTCTTATAGTAACTTACTAAATTCACTAGATGAAAACAGCTTGTGCTTTCAAAATTTTGCCTTAAAACTTTGAAATGGAATAGTTCAAGTTCAATATTACTTTTTTTGCATTTTATGTTGACTCAAATTAATAGTTCTGCCAAATATTTGCTATTATATAACACAGGGCACCATTTTTGAGTCTCCTAAAATAGTTTCTTATAGCCTACAACCTTTGCCCAGAGATGATGTCACATATTTCGGGGTTTTTAATTTATCCCACTTATGGTATCAAATTTGTATCAGTCAGCTACTTTATTGTAACAAACATCCACAAAACTAAGTGCCATATAACAATAAATATATTTTTAATTTTTTAAATTTACATGTTTGTGGGTACATAATAGGCATACGTATTTATGGAGTATATAAAATGTTTTGATATACGCATGCAATGCAAAGTTATCACATCACAGTAAATGGGGTATCCATACCCACAAGCATTCACTATTTTAAAATGTGCAATTATTTTTGACCATAGTCACCCTCCTGTGCTAGCAAACACCAGGTCTTATTCATTTCTATTTTTTTTGTACCCATTATGTATCCTCAATTCCCCACCAACTACACTCCCCAGCTTTTGATAACTATCCTTATACTCTGTATCTCTATGAGCTCAATTTTTTTTAATTTTTAGCTCCTATGAATAAGTGAGAACACGTTAAGTTTGCCTTCCTGTGCCTGGCTTATTTCACTTAACATAATGACTTCGAGCCAACTGTGTTATGCAAATAAAAGAATCTCACTCTTTGAAATGGCTGTAGTCCATTGTGTATTTGTACCACATTTTCTCTATCCATTCGTCTGTCGATAGACATTTAGGTTGTTTCCATATCCTAGGTATTGTGAACAGTGCTGCAACAAACATGGGAGTGAAGACATCTCCTTGGTATCCTGATTTGTTTTCTTTAGGGTAGATACCTACAAGCGGGATTGCTGAATCATATGGTAGCTCTATTTCTAGTTCTTTAAGGAACCTTTACACTAGTCTTCACAGTGGTTGTAGTAATTTACATTCCCCCCAAGAGTATACAAGGGTTCCCTTTGCTCCACATCCTCATAGCATTTGTGACGGCCTGAGTTTTGGATAAAAGTCATTTTAATTGGGGTGAGATGATATAACATTGAGATTTTGCTTTGCATTTTTCTGGTGATCAGTGATTTTGATCACCTTTTCATACACCTGTTTGCTATTTGTATGTCTTCTTTTGAGAAATGCTGATTTACATATTTTGCCCATTTTTATATCAGATTATTAGACTTTTTCATATAGAGTTGTTTTAGCTGCTTCTATATTCTGGTTATTGATCCCTCATCTGATTAGGAGTTTGCAAATAATTTATCCCACTCTGTAAGTTGTCTCTTCATTTTGTTGATTGTTTTCATGGTCTTGTAGGAGCTTTTTAACTTGATGTGATTGTATTTGTCCATTTTTGCTTTGGTTGTCTGTGCTTGTGGGGTATTGCTCAAGAAATCTTTGCCAAGATCAATGTCCTGGAAAGTTTCTCCAATGTTTTCTTTTAGTAGTTTCTTAGTTTGAAGTCTTAGATTTAAGTCTTTAATTCATTTTGATTTGATTTCTGTATACAGTGAGAGAGGAGTCTAGCATCATTCTTCTGCATATGGATACCCAGTTTTCGCAGCATCATTTATTGAAGAGACTCTCTAGTCTCCAGCGTATTTTCTTGGAACTTTGTCAAACATGAGTTCACTATAGGTGTACAGATTTTCTTCAGGCTCTCTTTTCTGTTTTATTGACCTATGTGGTGTGTGTTTTTAAGCCAGTACCATGCTGTTTGGGTTACTCTAGCTCTGTAGCATAATTTGAAGTCAAGTAATATGATTTTTTTTTCTTTTTGCTCAGGATAACTTTAGCTATTCTGGGTCTTCTGTGCTTTCACAAAAAATTTAATGTCATGGGGGCTTTTTGTTTTGTTTTTTGAGACAGGGTTTTGCTCTGTTGCTCAGGCTGGAGTACAGTGGCATGATCCCAACTCACTGCAACCTCCACCCTCTAGATCTAAGCAATCCTCTTACCTCAGCCTTTTTAGTAGCTGGGACTACAAGCCTTTGTCACCACACCAAGCTATTTTTCATTTTGTATTTTTTATAGAAATGTGTTTTTGCCATGTTGCCCATTCCCAAAATGCTGGTACTACAGGTTTGAGCCACCACACCCAGCCAGTATTGTTTTCTATTTTTGTGAAGAGTGTCATTGATATTTTGATAGGGATTGCATTGAATCTATAGATTGCTTTGGGTAATATGAACATTTTAACAATATTGATTCTTCCAGTCAGTCAATCCATAAACATGGAATATCTTTCCATTTTTTGTGTCCTCTTTAATTTCTTTAATCAGAGTTTTATAGTTTTCATTGTACATGTCTTTCAGTTCTTTGGTTAATTCCTAGGTATTTTATTTGATGTGTGGCTATTGTGTGTGGGATTACTTTTTTTATTTCTTTGTCAGATTGTTCACTGTTGGCACATACAAATGCTACTGCTTTTTGTATGATTTTCATCCTGAAACTTTACTGAATTTGTATATTAGTTCCAAAGGTTTTATATATGCTTGTTCAGGTCAAGTCATTCTCTTGGTTATTATGTTATTTCCATGAGAATAAAATAACTTAGCTATCTATTAGTCCTGCAGCTTGAACCATAGAATAAAACATGTGGAGCAAAGGTTTCTTGGGGGAACTAAATATCCATGTGCAGAAAAATAAAATTAGACCCTTATGTTGTCACATTTTGTACAAAAATCAACTCAAAATGGATTAAATAATTAAACATAAAACTAAAACTACTAGAAGAAAATGTATGAAAAATGCTCAGGATGTTGGTCTGGGGAAAGAGCCCAAAGCAAATCTGTACACCTATAGTGAACTCATGTTTGACAAAGTTCCAAGAAAATACACTGGAGATTAGACAGTCTCTTCAATAAATCATTTTTTGGGCATGTCCTCAAAAGCACAGGCTACAAAAGCAAAAATTGACAAGTGATGTTGAATCAAACAAAAAAAAATCAATAGGCTCAAGATCTACCTATATAATGAGAGAAAATATGTGCAAGCCATGCATATGATAGGGGTTAGTATCCAAATATACAAGGAACTCAAATAACTCAAGAGCAATAGTTATGGCAAAGGACTTAAATAGACATTTGTCAAAAAAATGACAATATAAATCGCCATGAGGTATATAGCATATGATAAAATGCTCCACATCACTAATCAGTAGGAAAATGCTAATTATTACCACAATGAGATATGAACTCACATCTGTTAGCATGGCTATCACTAAAAAATTAAAGATAACAAATGTTGGTAAAGATGTGGTGAAATGGAATCCCTTATACTATTTCCATACATGAAAACTGCTGATGGAATGTAAATTTGTACAGTCATCATGGGAAACACTCTGGTGATTCCTTAGAAAATTAAAATTAGAATTACCATATGATCCTGTAATTCCACTATTGCATATATACACAAAGAAAATGAAATTAGTACGTTAAAGAGATACTCTTATAATCAGTGCAGCATTATTCAAAATAGCTTTAGATATGGAATTAATCTAAGTATCCATGAACATTAATCAAAAAAAGAAAATGTACCAAATATATACAAAATGGAATATTATTCAGTCATGTAGAAAGAAGGAGATCCTGTCATTTGCAACAACATGGATGAACCTGGAGGACGTTATGTTAAATGAAATAAATCAGGCACAGAAAGACAAATATTCATGACATGATGTCACTCATAGGTGGAATCTTAAAACATTAAAATCACAGAAGCAGAGTGAAGAAGGGAGGTTACCAGTATTTACAGGATGGTTGGAGGAGGAGGGTGAAGGAAGTGTATTAGGGAGCTGCTAGTTCAAGAATACAAAATTTTAATTAGAGAGGAGGAATAAGTTCAAGATATCTATTGTATAACATAATGACTATAGTTAATAGCAATGTATTATGCTTGAAAATTGCTAAGAGGATAAATTTTGTGTTTCTCAGCACAAAATAATAATAAATATGTGAGACAGTTAATAGATATGTCAACGAGCTTGATTGAGCCATTCCATCCTATGCTATTCTATTTTATTCTTGCTCATCTTTCCTTATAAAACATCTCCACCCTGGGGACCCCAGTCTGAATCACAGCTTATTATGGTGGCTCATAGCAATTTTCCATGGGAATATAATACTGTGGATTCCTTCTCTGTGTCAAACTTCAAAATTTTTAATATTCTCATTTACCCTTTATCTGTGGCCACTTCAATCAGGCTATAGGTATAGGCAGTAACTTTTTTTAAAAAAAATGCAATATATAACATTAATATATTTAATTTTATATCATGTTTATAATATTTTTCAGACAATTGACCATTAAGCAACACACATTTGAACTGTGTGGATCAACTTATACGCATATATGCATTTTCTTCTGACTCTGCCACCCCTGAGATGGCAAAATCAATCACTCCTCTTTGACTTCCTCCTCATTTTACTCAATGTGAAGACCACCAGGATAAAGACCTTTATGATGACCCACTGCCACTTAATGAATAGCATATATATATTTCTTATGATTTTCTTCATAACACTTCTTCTCTAGTGTATTGTAAAGATACAGTATATAGTACATATACAAAACACATGTTAATCAACTGTTCATGTTATCAGTAAGAGTTCTGGTCATCAGTAGGCTATTAGTAGTTACATTTTGGGGGAGTTAAAAGTTACACACAGATTTTTGAGTGTTCATGAGGTTGGAGTCCTTAACCTTCATGTTGTCCAAGGGTCAAATGTTTATTTAAGCAGAGACTTACTATAGAGTATTTAAATTTTGGTCACAGGTTTTTTTCAACTTCTGTGGGTAGGTAATGAGCCAAGGCTCTAATTTTTTTGTAGAGAGCCTTAAGCCTGGATTTGGGTCACGTTATTTGAGGATACTTTTAATTTAAGTAGTAGAACACCAGGCTACCATTGACTCTGCTGAGTTCCAGGTCGTGTAAGAACATGGCTTTGGACTGTTTCCATTCTCTTTCTGGTTCATGGAGATGCTTACCTTGAGCATGGCCATATATTTTATAATAGTTTTTTAAAAACATATCTATCATTACAGTAAATTACACATATAGAAAAAAATAATTTCTTTATTAACTCATTCTGCTATGTTCAATATGTAAATTGTCATTATATACACATTTAAATACATGCACACATGTGCGCGCACACACACACACACACATCATATTCAAAACATTGAGCTTCTTAGTGTAGTATCTTTGCAATAAGACAGATTTGGGGCTGCTCCGTAAGCAGACCTTTACCACTGGGCATGCAAGTGGGTATGTAGGCAAAGTGGTGCTAGTGGCACTACTGGTCTTAAAAAGTCTTATCGAATTTTAATTCTTAAAAAAAAATCTTTCATTTGTACAATATATATTGACCTTCATTTTACTGAATGTCACATTTCACAAAAGATCTTAGCTAATTGCAATAATAGGGTACACAAGAATATAAAGTATAATATGCTTTAAAGGATGGCAACATAATTTTAAGCTCTTTTAGAAACTAATTTTGCAGCAGATGTTTGCATGTAATATACTAATTTCAAATGACACTTATTTAATTCTTGGAAGAAACTATATCACTTATTCTCCACTTGGAGAAACAATATATCCCTTAGAATAACCCCAAGTATGTTAGAGCCTTTTAAAAATAATGTCTTAAATTTTAAAGATATTTCAACCACTCTTAGGAGACTCAGTAGCTAACCTCAAAAAGTAGCAATGTAGCAGAAGGAAAACAAATTGCTAGGCAAATCCATGATCCAAAACCTACCTCTATTATTTTCTAATTGTGTGAACTTAGGCAAAATTAACTTCTCTGGGTCTTATTTTTAATGTATTTTTTAAGTGGTGACAACAATGGCTATCTAATTTGTAGAACTTTGAGTGGTTTAATTGAGATAATGAGTATAAATTTCATTATATGGGACTGGCACAGAATTGATGTTCAATGTGTTAGTTTCAGTTCTATTTATCCAACATCTGTGAGATTTTATCCTAAAATGAAAATGTGATGATTATGTGCATCTCCATCCAGTCATCCTTAATGAGTAAGATTATGCTTACCAGCTCTTGTATTCCTTCATGTCAGAACAATAAAAGTTGGATCAAAAATAGATTTTACTTTACGTGTGCATATGTGTTTCCATTTCCTATTGCAACTTTGAAAAAAAGAGGGGTGGTATTTATGTGATAATAGCTTGTGGAAAACAATGAAAACAATGTAATTATTTAGTCATTCTGAAACATGGCCCAGGAGTATTTTTCTGCTTACATAGGCTCTACAAATAGATAATTCCATAATGAACTTTTATTCTACAGAGGTGTGTTATACCTCCAACAATAAATACAGCAAATGCCAAATGGAGCCAAAGAGATAAAACAAAATCCAGTGCATTTGCTTCCAATCTAAACTCACTCCTGAAGTACAATGGGACAGGATCTGAGATATTTTGCCAAAAGGCATTTTCCTTCTTAGAGTCTTACAAACACTATGTTTTGCCGGGCATATTTGTGCTTCATTGTGAGCAGATCATCATCCATTCTGCAAATACGAATTAGGTAGAGAGCACTTGAGCAGCAAGTGCTGAAAGTATTATTCCAATGCCAATTATTCAAGGTAGAATGTAGCAAAAATATCCTCTAGGAAAACATGCACACCCACACTTCCACACCCACGCTCACAAAGTTGTAATGAGAAGCCCTGGATTCAAATCCCATCTTCAACTCTTTGTACTCATATGACTATGAATCAGTTAGATTTCCTCTTTAAAATTCAGTTTCATCACTCCTAGAATACAGAATTTTTATTGTCTGACAATATTTATCACATGGTAGGTACTGAAACAAACAGGTTACCCTCTGTCCCTTCCTGAGTAAGTAACGTTGCACAAGAAATAATCTTCTAAAGAAAACAGGAAGTTTCTGTGATGGATGGATGATTTAAGTTTTAAAATACCACAGACAGGTTTTCGTTCACATGCATTCCTCCTGTCCCTAATATTTAGATTATCCAAAGAGTAGGTCAATAGGGATTAGTAAATTAAACATCAAAGTAAATGGTTACATTGAAGTAGTTTTAATTATTTTGTTATTTAGTTGAAGCTTCTTGATTTTCATTTTCAAGGAACTTAAGAAAACACTTAGAAAATCTGAGCATAAAATAACTGTAAAACTCAATGTGTTTGTCAAGCATCCTTATGTCTTTCACTATACTAAGCAATAAGGAAGTAAATTTAATAAAACACCATAGAAAATTATCTTCCCACTCAGAAACTGCTGTTGGGAAGGTAAAATGATTCAGTCACTTTAGAAGAGACTAGTAATTTCCCAAATGATTAAACATAGAGCTATCATGTGATTCAGCAATTTCAGTCCTGAGAATTTATACACAAGAAATAAATACCTATGTCCATACAAAAACTTGTGCATGAATAAGCACATTATTTTTAACAGCCCAATAGTAGAAACAATCTAATGCCCATCAACTGATAAATTGGTAAATAAAATAATTAATCCATACATAGAATATTATGTTGAAAAAAGAAAAGAATTACTGATATATGCTGCAACATTAACAAATTTTGAGACATTATGCTAGTTGAAAGAAGTCTGTCACAAAGGACCACATATTTTGTGTTCCCATTTATATGAAATGTCCAGAATAGGGAAATCTATGAAAACAGAAAGTAATGTTACTTAGAGCAGGGGTTGAGAGGAGTATTAGAAGGGTTGGGAGACTAGGGGTGGGGTGGTGGTGAAATCTAAGGGATGTAGAGTTTCTTTCTTGGGATAATAAAATGTTTGAAATCGATTGTGGCAATGCATGTGCAACTCTGTGAGTATATTAAAGGACATTGAATTACACACTGAATGGGTGAATTGTATGTAAATTATATCTCAATAGATTTGTGAAAATAAATAAAGCATGATGTCTGCCCCTAAGGAGGTATCAGGTGAGACCGACCTGCTAACGAATACATTACAATGACTCTTGTTACAGAGATCCATTTGATCTGAAAATCTCTTTCATCCTACAGATATTTAATGAGTACCTACTCTGTGTCAGGCGCCATGTTAGAAGGAGGACATACATTAACTAGTTGTGTGATGGAGGGTAAATTAATCCCTCAGTACTCTGCTGACTGAAGGCATTCAGGTAGAAGATTTTTCAGCTCCTCTTTGCTCTAAAATTGTTATTTTTATTATTATGCTACAATTAACCTAATAATTCTTCTTTTTATATATTTTGGAGTATAGAATGGGGGTGAATAGTATGGGGTTTGGAATCTGACACAGCTGAGAGTGAATGAACACCCTATAATTTATCAGAAAGCTGTTTGGGACTTGGGAAAATTCTCTGTAAGCCTCATTCAACTCATCTATAGAAGAAGGAAATAGAATGGCCTCATAATGTTGTTTTGAGGATAAAATAACATTTTATATTAAAAAATACCTGAACCACACAATGCATTCAATAAATAGACATGATTATTGTTGATCTCCGGTAGACTCACTCATATAATGCAGGCTGTTCAACATAGCTGGTGTTAAAATCCTCTTTTTAAACATTTTTCTTATTTTTAATCTTTGTGGGACATATTAGATGCATATATTTATGGGATATGTGAGATATTTTGGTATAGGCATGCAATACATGATAATCACATCATGGAATATTGGATGTCCATATCCTCAAGCATTTATCTTTTGTGTTACAAACAAAGCAATTATATTCTTTTAGTTATTTTTAATGTACAATTAAAATGTTATTGACTATGGTCCCCCTGTTGTGCTATCAATACTGTCTTATTCATTTTTTCTTTCTATTTTTGTGCCCATTAACCATCCCCAAATTCCCTCTGACCCCCACACACTACTGTTCACAGCCTCTGGTAACCATCTTCTATTCTATCTCCATGAGTTCTATTGTTTTAATTTCTATCTCCTACAAAGAAGAACATGCAAAGCTTGTCTTTCTGTGCCTGGCTTATTTTACTTAGCATAATGACCTCCAGTTCCAACCATGTTGCTGTAAATCACAGAATTTCATTAGTTTTTATGGCTGAATAGTTCTCCATTGTGTATAAATATTTCATTTTCTTTATGCATTCCTCTGTTGATGGACACTTAGGTTGCTTCCAAATCTTGGCTATTGTGAATAGTGCTACAGGAAACATGGAAGTGAAAATATCTCTTCAATATGCTGATTTCCTTTCTTTTGGGTATGCACCCAGCAGTGGGATTGCTATATAATATGGTAGCTCTAATTTTAGGTTTTTGAGGAATATCCAAACTATTCTTCACAGTGGTTGTATTAGTTTACATTCCTACCAACAGTACACAAGTGTTCCCTTTTCTCCACGCCCTCGTCAGCATCCTCACCAGCATTTGTTATTGACTGAATTTTTTTTCGTAAAAGTCATTTTAACTGGGGTGTGTTGATATCTTACTGTAGTTTTAATTTGCATTTCTCTGATGATCATTGATGTTGAGCACTTTGTCATAAGCTTGTCTGCCATTTTATGTTTTAAGAATTGTCTACTCAAATCTTCTGCTCATTTTTAAATCAGATTATTAGATTTTTATTCCTATTGAGTTGTTTGAGCTCCTTGTGTATTTTGCTTATTTACCCCTTGTCTGATGGGTAGTTTGCAATCTTTTGTCCCGTTCTGTATGTTGTATCTTCACTTTGTTGATTGTTTCCTTCACTGTGCAGAAGCTTTTTAACTTAATGTCACTCTATTTGTCCATTTTTGCTTTGGTTGTCTGTGCTAGTGGGATATTACTCAAGAAATCTTTGCCAATCCAATGACCTGGAGATATTCCCCAATGTTCTCTTGTAGTGGTTGCATAGTTTGCAGTCTTAGATTTAACTCTTTAATTCATTTTACCTTGACTTTCATATATTGTAAAAGATAGGGAAATTTCATCCTTCTACAAACGGATATCTAGTTTTTTCAATGCTATTTATTGAAGAGACTGTTTTCCCCCAGCGTATGTTCTTGGCACTTTTGTCAAAAGTGAGCTCACTTTAGTTTGCTCCGGGGCTCTCTATTCTGTTCCATTGGTCTATGTGTCTGTTCTCACACCAGTGTAATGCTGTGTTTTGTTACTACAGTTCTGTAGTATAATTTGAAGTGAGATAATTTGATTCTTCCACTTTTGTCCTTTTGGCTTAGGAGAGCTTTGGCTATTCTGGGTCCTTTTGTGGTTTCACATATATTTTAGAACTTTTTTCTATTTCTGTGAAGAATGTCATTGGTATTTTGATATGGATTGCATTGAATATGAAGATTGCCTTGGGTAGGGTGGATATTTTAACAGTATTGATGCTTCCATTGATTGGAAGACATGGACCATGTTTTCATTTTGTGTGTGTGTCCTCTTCAATTTCTTTTATCAGTGTTTTACGCTTTTCATTGTAGAGATCTTTCACTTCTTTGGTTAAATTATTTCCTAGGTAATTTGGCATGTGGCTATTGTAAGTGGGATTACTTTTTGATTTCTTTTTCAGCTTGGTTACTGTTCACATATAGAAATGCTACTGATTTTTGTATCCTGACTTTTGTATCCTCAACTGTATTGAATTTAACATTTCTAAAAGTTTTTTTAGTGCAGAGTTTACGTTTTTTCAAATAAAAGATCTTATCATCTGCAAACTGGAATAATTTGACTTCTTCCATTTCAGTTTGGATGCATTTCATTTCTCTCTCTTGTCTGATTGCTCTAGAAGAGACTTCTAGCAACATGTCTAATAACTGGTGAAAGTGGACATCCTTGCTCTGCTCCAGATCTCTGTGGAAAGACTTTTGGTTTTTTTTTTTTTCATTCATTATGATATGAGCTATGGGTCTGTCATATATGGCTTTTATTGTGTTAAGGTATATTCCTTCTATAACCAGTTTTCTTAACAGTTTTTATCATGAAGGGATGTTGAATCTTATCAAATGTTTTTTCATCATTGATTGAAATAATCATACGTTTTTTGTGACTCATTTTGTAAATATACTGCATCACCCTGAATGATATTTGTCTGTTGAACCATTCTTGCATACTTGGGAAAAAAGTTTCACTTGGTTATGATGAATAGTCTTTCAAATGTGTTGTTGAGGCCAGGTGTGATGGCTCACGGCTATAACCCTAGCACTTTGGGAGGCTGAGGCAGTTGGATCACCAAAGGCCAGGAGATTGAGGCCAGCATAGCCAAAATGGGGAAACCCTGTATCTACTAAAAACACAAAAATTATCTGGGCATGGTGGTATGCACCTGTAATCCCAGCTACTCGAGAGGCTGAAGCAAGAGAATCACATGAACCTGGGAGACTCACCTGTAATGAGCTGCAATCAAGCCACTGCACTCCAGCCTGGGTGACAGAGCAAGACATGGACTCCAAAAAAAAATTGTATCGTCAGATTCAGTTTGCTAACACTTTATTAAGGATTTTTGCAGGTATATTCATCAGAGACATTGGCCTATAGTTTTCTTTTTTAAAAAAATTTTCTTTGTCTAGATATGGTATTAGGGTAATACTGTCTTCACAGAATGAGTTTGGAAGTATTTCTTTCTCCTGTATGTTTCAGAACAGTTTGAGTAAATTGGTATTAGTTCTTCTTTAAATGTTTGGTAGAATTCAGTAGTGAAGGCATCAGGCTTTTCTTTACTGGTAGATATTTTATCATGGTTTGATCTCTTGTTATTGATCCATTCAGGTTTTGCATTTCTTCATGGTTCAATCTTGTTAGTTTGTATGCATCTAGGAATTTGTCCATTTCATCTAAATTTTCTAATTCATTGGCATATAGTTACTCAGAGTAGCCATTAATAATCATTTGAATTTCTCTTGTATCAGTTGTAATGTCTCCTTTTTCATTTCTGGTTTTATTTATTTGGTCCTCCCTTTTTCTTATTAGTCTGGCTAAAGGTTTGTGAATTCTGTTTATCTTTTCAAAACATGAATGTTTTCTTTGGTCTTTTTTTTTTTTTTTTT
>NW_016107634.1:1940394-1957295 GCF_001604975.1 Cebus imitator
TTCAAGAAACAATTTTTGTTTATTGATCTTTCTATTATTTTCTTCATTTCAAATTAATTTATTTCTGTTCCGATCTTTATTATTTTTTCTACTAATTTGAGGTTTTGTTTTTACTTTTCTCATTAAGAATCATCATTACATATATATTTTAAGTTTTTCTTCTTTTTTGATGTAAGTACTTATAAATTCCCCTCTTAATGTGCTTTCACTATATCTCATAGATTTTGGTATGTCATGCTTCCATTATCCTTTGTTTCAGAAAATTTCCAATTTCCTTCTTTATTTCTTCATTACTCACTGGTCATTTGGGAGCATATTGTTTAATTTGCATGTGTTTATATGGTTTCCAAAATTCCTCATTTTTGATGTGGAGTTTCATTCTATTGTAATCAGAGAAGTTGTCTGATATGATTTCAATTTTTTAAAATGTTTTAAGATTTGTTTTCTGACCTATTATATGGTCTATCCTTGAGAAATATTCATGTGCTGAAGAGAAAGATGTGTATTCTGCAGCCATCAGATGAAAGTTTCTGTGAACATCTATTATATCTATTTGTTCTATAGTGAAGATTAAGTCTGGTGTTTGTTGATTTTCTGCCTGGAAAATCAATCCATTGCTGAAATTGTGGTGTTGAAGTCTCCCACTATTATTATATTAGGGCCTATCTCTCTCTCTAGCTCTAATATTTGCTTTATATATCTCAGTGTTCCAGTGTTGGGTACATGCATATTTAAAATAGTTATATCTTCTTGCTAAATTGACCACTTTGTCATTATATAATGATCTTTTTTGTCTCTTTGTAGTTTTTGTCTTGAAATCTATTGTGTCTGGTATAAGTATAGCTACTTTTGCTCTTTTTTGGTTAACATTGGTGTGGCATATCTCTTTCCATCCGTTTCTGTTTAGTCTATATGTATATTCATAGGTGAAATGTGTTTCTTGTAGGCAACAAATCACTAAGTATTTTTTAATGTATTCAGTCACCTCTGTCTTTTTATTGGAGAGTTTTATTTACTTTCAATGTTATTATTGATCAGTTGGAACTTACTCTTGCCATTTTGTTATTTGTTTTCTGATTGCTTTGCCATCTTCTCCTTTACTTCCTTCTTTTCTTCCTTTTGGTAAAGATGATTTTCTCTGATAGTATGCTTTAATTTGTTCCTCTGTGTATGTGTATCCATTGTATATATTTCAAATTGAGTTTACTATGAGACTTGGAGATGCCATTTTATAACCCATTATTTTAAGCTGATAACAACTTGACACTGATTGCATAAACAAACATGAATAAAGAAAACTGATAAAAACTCTACACTTTAACTTAACCTCCCTACAGTTTAACCTATTGTTGTTTCTATTTATGTTTTAATGAACTATTATCTATGCCATGAAAAGCTGTTATAGTTATTATTTTTGATTGGTTCATCATTTAGTCTTTCTATTAAAGTCAAGAGAAGTTTACATATCACAATTACAGTGTTACACTGATTGCGTTTTTCTCTGTGCTTATCATTATCAGTGAGTTTTGTACCTTCAGGTGATTTCTTCTTGCTCATTTGTATCTTTTTCTTTCAGGCCAAAGATCCCCCTTTAGCATTTCTTGTAGGATAGGTCTGGTGTTGATGAAATCACTTAGCTTTTGTTTGTCTGGCAAGGTCTTTTATTTCTTCATCGCATTTAAAGAATATTTTCTCTAGATATGCTATTCTAGGGTAAAAGACTTTTTTTCCCTTCCATTCTTTAAATATGACATGCTACTCTCACCTGGCCTGTAAGTTTTCTGCTGAAAAGTCTGCTGCCAGATGTATTGGAGCTCCATTGTATGTTATTTGTTTCTTTTCTCTTGCTGCTTTTAGAATCCTTTCTTTATCCTTGACCTTTGTGAGTGTGATTATTAAATTCCTTGAGGTAGTGTTCCTTAGATTAAATCTGATTAGTGTTCTATAACTTTCTTGTACTTGAATGTTGATGTCTTTCTTTAGGTTTTGGAAGCTCTCTGATATTATCCCTTTGGATAAACTTTCTTCTCCTATCTCTTTCTCTTCCTCTTCTTTAAGGCCAATAGCTCTTGGATTTGCCCTTTTGAGGCTATTTTCTAGATGTTGTAGACATGCTCCATTTTTTTTCTATACATTTTTGTGTCTACTTTGACTGTGTATTTTCAAATAGCCTGTCTTCAAGCTCATTAATTCTTCTGCACAATCTCTTCTGCTTTTAGGAGACTCTGATGCATTCTTCAGCATTTCACTGCATTTTTCAACTCTAGAATTTCTGCTTGATTATTTTTAATTATTTCAATCTGTTTGTTAAATTTATCTGATAGGATTCTAAATTTATTCTCTGTGTTATCTTGAATGTCTTTGCACTTCCTCAAAACAGCTACTTTGAAATCTCTGTCTAAAACATCATATACCTTTGTTTCTCGAGGATTGGTCCCTGGTGCCTCATTTAGTTCATTTGGTGATGTCATGTTTTTCTGGATGGGGTTGATGCTTATAGATGTTTTTTGGTGTCTGCACATTGAAGAGTTGGGTATTTATTGCAGTCTTCAGAGCTGTGGCTTTTTTGTGCCTCTTCTTTTTGGGAAGGCTTTCCAGGTATTCAAAGGGACTTAGGCCTCAAGTCCAACAATGCTGTGGTTTTTGCATATTTGTAGAGGTAGTCTTGTATAAGAGCGATAGGAATTTTCAGCATTATCAGGCAGAGACCCTTGTTCCCTTATTTCCTCCCAAACATACCAAGTCTGTCTCTCTTTCTCTCTCTCTCTCTCTCTCTTTCTGCTGAGCCACCTGAAGCTGGAGGTATGGGGATGCAAGAACTCCTGTGGCCTCCCACACTGGAACTGTGCTGAGTCAGACCTGAAGCCAGCAGAGCACTGAGACTTGCTGAAGGCCCTCCCCTTCAAGGTTGCAATTTCCCCCAGGCCCCATGCATTCCTAGGGATGCTATCTGGAAGCCAGGGATCATAGTAAAAAACCTTAGTAATTTACCTGACAGTCTACTGTATTGTAGCTAAGCTGGCACTCAAATCACAATACAAAGTTATTCCCACTCTTCCTTCCACTTACCACAGCCAGAGGAATTCTCCTAGTAGCTACTACCAACACCAGTCCATGAGAGCTTCTGCCAGTCCATGCTGATGTTCACTTAAAGCCCAAGGGCTCTTTCATCAGCTTATGACAAATCCTGTTAGGCCTGATACATAACCTTCAGGACAGTGGGCCCAGGGAAGGTCCAAAAATACTATCCAAATGCTTAGGCCTGGACCTGCGGACCCCAAGAGCCTGCTTCTTGTTCTACCCCACTCTAGCCCAGCTGATACATAAGGTGCAAGACAAAGTTCCTTTTACTTTTCCCTCTGTCATTTCTCAAACAGAAGAAGTCTTTCACTGTAGTCACCACAACTAAGAATATTCTGGGTCTCCTCTGAAGCCAGCACATCTCAAAGCCCAATGCTCATTGAATACTGCCTGGTTATTGCTAGTGGTTATTCAGAGCCCAGGGGCTCTTTAGTCAGCAGGTGATGCATTGTGCCCAGTCTTTTTCTTTCCCTTCAAGCCAGCAGGTTCCTCTTTGGCCCAGGGTGTGTCTAGAAATATTGCCTGAGAGCTAGGGCCTGGAATGGGGGCCCCAGAACACTGCCCAGTTTCCTATCCTACTGTGGCTGAGCTGGTATCCAATATGTAAGATAAAGGCCTCTTTACTCTTCACTATCCCCTCCCAAAGCAGAAGGTAGGATTCACCTTCTTTAGTATGAGTTGCACTGCCTAGAGTTGGGGGAGAGATAGTGCAAGCCCTCCCTTAGCCATTTCCTGGGTCACATGCCACTCTAGTTTATTGGCTCTAGCCCCAACCCAATGCTAAGAGTTGCCTAGAAATTGCAATCTTTGTGTCCTAGACAGATTTTCAAGTTTACCTGTTACCCCAGAACACTTCACCCTGTGGTGGTGACGCTTGCAAAAGAAACTCAAGTTCTGACTACTCAGATGGACAATTTCCCTCTGGCTAGGGCTGGTCCAAATGCTCTACTCATAAGCAGGCACTGGCTGAGCCCAACAGAGCTTTACTCTCCACTGTGGCAGGGCAGCACTGAGTTCAGTTTAAGTCTCCCACTTGCTGTGTTCTCTCTCCCCAAAGTGCACAGATCCTCTCTGTGCTGCACAGCCTCTGCCAAGTAAGAGAGGAGGGGTGGCATCTGCGATTTAAGACTGTCTCTCCTGCCCTTCTCAGTACCTCTTTCTACAATATGAAGTTAAAATCAGGTACTTTAATTGCTCACCTGATTTTTGATTCTCATGATGGTGCTGTTTTGTGTGCCAGCAGGTGGCACAAAAAGTGTAGGCTTCTATTCTGCCATCTTGCCCCACTCGCACAATCCTCTTATATGCAAAGTTTCCACCTCATACATTCTAGTGTTGTCTTGCCCTAATGTGCTATGTGCTTATCTCTGGTTTACACTAGCTAGAAAGAGTTTTTAAGCTAAAGGTCAGTCTCTGAGCCAATTAGTTGTTCCAAATACCTGACTCCTGTGCCTTTTCTGTGCATTTTTGAAATGAAGCCTATTATGATGGTGTGGAAATAGCATGGGGGAAGTGCAGTGAAGAGAGAGCAGGGACAGTGAATCATGTAAAGAACATTCCTCTAGAAGATATAAGAGGGAACAAAAGGGAAAAATGCTAACATAAAAATGAACACCTTAAATTCAAATTTATATTTTTGTGGTTTCTTTTACAACAATTTTATTTTTATTATAGAAAAAATTATATAACTTATACAAGGAAGAGTGTATCATTGTATGAAAATAGTACTTTAAAAATTTAAAGTAGCTCTTGAAGGGAAAACAGCAGAGGCTAAGTTAATTTTTTCACCCTTGTTTAAAATCAGACCTAAGGTATCCATATACAGATCTTTTAGCAAATACCTCTTTAGTCTTGCATATATTTGTAGGAATGCTTTCAAGAAGCAGCACATCTCTATACCTATTTACAGCTGAACATAGGTCTGTGTTGACTAAACATAGAGATCTGTTCAATCAAATAGGCACATCCACAAACTCTTATTTGTATTCATCCAGACACACAGGCATATAAACACTGACACCCACACTCAGAGGAAGTATCTATATAAGCTGAAACTAGTTCTTCAGTTTTAGCAAAAGGAAGAGAGCTGTTTTTCTCACAACAATATTTTAGACCTTTGTAAGTAGAATGCTTTTTTCTTTGTACTTGTAAAATCTGGCTGTATGAGAGATCTCAACTTACCACTAGAACGTCTTAGGATTTTAAAATTAAAAATAAACACGATACAGAATGAAATTGGTTTTGCACCTCCCTCCTAATGCTATATGCAATGATTTGTAAAATCTGGCTGTATGAGAGATCTCAACTTACCACTAGAACGTCTTAGGATTTTAAAATTAAAAATAAACACGATACAGAATGAAATTGGTTTTGCACCTCCCTCCTAATGCTATATGCAATGATTTTATAAGTGCTTTAGGACAGCCTAAAGTAATAAGTTTCTGGCCTCATTACAGCAGCATTTTGGGCTGGCCTCAGAAAACCTGCAATGGAGACTACCTAGTGCCCACAGAAGGTGCTGAGGAGAAAAGATTCCTTTGGAACAAACACTGTAACCTGTAAACAGTTCTATAGACGTGTTTAAGGATTTAAATAAGCAAATTTCAGACATGCCAATGAAAAGGCCCAGAAAATATACCTGATGAAAGTAAAAGTTATTTTAACCCTGATGTTCCACAGGAAAATTAGCATTATTGGTTTGGGAACTACACTCTGCAGCTGTGCTTCTGAAAGTTTAGTGAGCATCCAAAATTGGGAGGGCTTGTTAAAACACAGATTGCTGGACCCACTCCCAGAGCTTCTGATAGAGGTAGAGAGTGATGTAGCAAAAAATGAACTTGTCAGAATCTTCCAGGGAGTGGAATTGAGATCTGAGTGGGAATGTGTAATTTTGCAAAGTTCTTTAGGGAATTGTACTTAATTCCGCTATTATCCTCAACCCCAATTCTCGAGCCTGATAACTACTGAGATAGGTAAATTACCCAGTTTCAATCATAGAAGTGGATATTGCTGGCCTTAAAAAACTCTGGGAAGTACAAATACGCGTTATAGTTTAAGAGTTATCATGAAGTGGGCAAAAAAAATATGAACAGAAGTCCCTAAGAGCTGCCTCATCTTTGCGAAATCACCATAGGCTTTGGAAATAAATACTTATTTCTTTTGTATGCTAATGTGAACTTAAAGGCAATGGTTAGATGACAATGAAGTCATAAAAGGAAGAAAACGTATTTCTGGAAAATTTGTGCCAAAAATTTATTCTCTGGTAATGTTGATTAGAAGACATTTTGTATTCCTAGCCAATTAAATCAGCTTCCATTACCACAAAAATTGGAAGAGTTATTCTGAGTGTTTTAGCAGAGAGAAGGCAGAGAGAATGGACAGGAAGTCCAAAGACAGCAGAACGCTTTCCCTTTAAGTCAAGAGAGAAATAGGAAAAAAACAAGTACCTTCCACCTCCAACTGTGCCCATGTGTTCTCACACACTGGGGTCTGTTGGGGGAGGCGGGGGAGGGACAGCAGTGGGTGGAGAGGTTGAGGAGGGATAACATGGGGAGAAATGCGAGATATAGGTGATGGAGGGATGGAGGCAACAAACCACCTTGCCATGTATGTACCTATGCAAAAATCCTGCATGATCTGCACATGTACCCTAGAACCTAAAGTACAATTAAAAAAAAAAAAAAAAGAAAAACAAGCAAACAAACAAAAACTTGTATTGCAGCTTCTGAAATCCAATGAACATGGTTTTAACTCTCCAAGCTGTAGCTGTGGAGCAGCTAGCCCTCAAGTCTTTGGGTTAATGATGCAGCTGATTGCTTCTATGCATAGAATCATTATGGCTAAGATGGGCAAGTTGCTTAACCTCTTTTGGTCCCAGTTTCCTCATCTGTAAAATTAGGAAGTTGGAATAGATGATTTCTGAATTTCCTTCCAGCCCTAACATTTTATGATTTACTGCCTGACTGGCAATGTTGCCTCTTAAGTGCTACTGTGCACAGCCATGCATAACTCAAAATACTCCTACTTCAGGGTGCCAGCTTGTCTTCACAATTGAAAATAAAAAGAGCTGGCTTTGGGCAAAATAGTGAAGTAATTCAAGTTTTATTTAACCTTTCTTATGTTTTGTTTAAGCCTGACTTTTGTGCCCTTTCAGATTCTCTTTCATGCAACTAAGATTATCTTGCTTTACTATCCTCTCTTTATACTGCCTCTGCTCCCATGACTGAGACGATTTGTTATTTGGTGTGATTAGATTTTTTGTAAGTGAATAAGCTTTTTCTATCAATAAGGTTTTTTTGTTTGTTTTTTTAGAGACAGGGTTTCACCTTGTTGGTCAGAGTAGTTTCGAACTCCTGACCTCAGGTGATCCACTCACCTCGGCCTCCCAAAGTGCTGGGATTACAGGTATGAGATACCACGCCCAGCCTTGTCAGTAAGTTTTTTACCTAAGACTAATTTTTTAAATGAAGAAACTGTATGTCTTTGTCCGTTTGTGTGGATATAAAGGAACATCTGAGGCAGGGTAATTTATTTATTTATTACTTTTTATTTTTTTGAGATGGAGTTTCACTCTATCTCCAAGGCTTGGGGGGATGCAGTGGCATGATCTCAGCTCACTGCAGCCTCGGCCTCCTGGGTTCAAGCAATTCTCCTGCCTCAGCCTCCTGAGTAGCTGGGATTACATGCACACACCACCACACAGGGTTTTGCCATGTTGGCCAGGCTGGTCTTGAATTCCTGGCCTTGGTGATCCTCACACCTCAGCCTCCCAAAGTGCTGGAATTACAGGCATGAGCCACCATGCCTGGCCTGGGTAATTTAAAAAGTAAAAAGATTTGTGGGGCACATAGTTCTGCAGTTGTACAAGAAGCATGGTACCAGAATCTGCCTCTGATAAGGGTTTAAGGAAGCTTCCAACTATAATGGATCTTGAAGGGGAGTGGGTGAGTGCAGAGATCATGTGGTGAAAGAGAAAGATGAGGAGATACTAGGCTCTTTTAAAGAACCAGCTCTCACAGGAACTGAGAGTAAGAACGCACTCAATCCTGCAAGAATCATACCAAATCTCAACATAAGACTTGGTAGGGTCAGACCAAACATATCCAAATTACAGCACAATGCTTTCACTTTCAAAGGCATGATGAACATTGGTATGTATACAGGAAATATTTATTGGGTAACTGATAACCTCTCTAAAGTGTGGGTGTCTGTAGGCTGACTTAAGAAAATGATTAAAGTCAGATGATGACACCAAAACCTGATGCAGTCAACAATTCCAGAACCAAGGAAAGAGCCTGGACAATGAGGAAAAAAAAAAGCAAATTATCTAGTGAAAATCTTGAGAACTCATATAAGGGGACAGGGGAAATCTTGGTTTTTCACAATCCAGAAGAATACCAAAGCATGCTGTCATAAAGGGCTAAAAATATGTTCAAGCTTGGTTAGTTTGATGCAAAAAAAAAAAAAGTTAAAATAATTACAGCTGCCTTGTCAAGGGGTTCTGTAGGCATAATACCAGGAGAATTCCTGACAGAATCTTTCCTGTTGTCCCTGACATCATACCATACCTTCCCCTAAGATTGACTCCTTGGAGAAACCTGGTAGGTAGATCTAGAATCCCTGAAGCCTGGGTGTGTTTTTCCCAACTTCTTTCTTATCTCCCTTTCTTTTCTAGAAAGGCACTCTGCAAAGGAACCTGGGCTGGTTGGGAGAGACAGAGGAGCATGTATGCAAGAGTTATTGGCTTTTGACCAGGACACCTTACTTGCAGGCTTCTTTCCTGAGCACTGGCTTGCTTCTATACCTATGTCACTTTCCAGGACTTTCCTCTGCCTCTTCCTCATCTCCTGCATTTTATTACTGGCCATGGTAAGACACATGATTATGTTCTTAAACTTTTGACCTCTCATCTAAAGCTGTGTGATGTAAAGTTACTATAATCATGGTTTTGGCATATAAGACATCTGGTATATAGTCTTCAAGACATGGAATAGCTGAAAAGTCTTAAAAAATTCAGGCAAGAGGAAAAGATAGAGAAGAATAGAAGGAAAGAACAAAAAGAATATCAGTCCCAGGCTGAAGTTGACAACGTGAGGTGAATCAATATTTAAAATAAGAAAACAGCATTTAAACTTATTAGCTAGTAGATACATGTAAACAAAAAGAAAAAGCTGATTGATACAATTTAAAGATAATGTAAGTAGTAACACAGGAAAGACATTATTATTAATAAAATATATCTTTAGTAGGAAATACACATTAATTTCAAAAATTTACATATGTTGATTTATTTCATGTGACTAATAAGTACACAGAATGGTATTATCTACTGATTAATCTATCATATTAATCATAGAAGTTTATTCTAAGTTTGATATGACTACAACATGGTATTTTGGCAAATATGCCACCATGCTGTCTTCAGAGTTCATTTTTGTAAGGAGTATAGGTTTCCGTTCATAAGTCAAAAGAAATGAGAGGAAAGAGTCAATGATGGAACTTTTATGAGTACAGATTCATTCTTAAAGATAAATGAAATTGGCCTCTTTACAATCTCCACTAAGAGAAAGTGATAAAGCTACTGCTTTTATGCATTTCAAAACATTAGAAATAAGTTATTCTTACAAGAACTGTGATCCAAATCAGCAGCTCAAGCTTTGTTCTTAATTGTTCCTTTCTTACAGACATGGTTTGATAAAGAACCAACTACCTACCCTTTCATTTTCACAACCACTGGCTGGAATAAGCCCAGGTTAAATATTTTAAAATAATTGCAACCAATTTTGCTTTACTCTTCAATGCTTTTATGTTGAATACAGAATTCAAAAGTCCCTTATATTTCCAGAGTGACTTTTAAGAAATTCAGATGAATTATTTGATTAGTCTTAACCCCAATACACTCTTCTTATTTTAGCCAAGTGTGGAAACCTAGACTGTTTTCCAAGGGTCCTTTTTCATAGAATAGCTACTGCTCCTAGAGGTCCTGGACATAGCTGAAAGGGATACATGGTACATTTACGTATACCATCGTACATGGTATATGTAACATAACATAACAACATAACACAACATAACGCAACATACCATACCATACCATACCATACCATATCATAACATAATGCAGGGCCCAATCAGAACAGAGTCCATTTCTCTGTACTTGAAATGTTGAATCTGGGCAGGCTTTACAACTCACTATAGTCAAGAAAATGTGGTAGAAGTGATGTTATGCCACTTCTATGTCTAGGCCTTAAGAGACTCTGTGCACTTGTGCTTTCTCCAGTGATACCTGCCTCCACCAAACACAGTTTGGTATAGCAATACATCATTGGTACAATAGGCTAGAGGATTTGTAGTCCTCCTTCCTTAATTGATGGCAACCCTGGGATTGGGGCGGGTGAACCCTTGTTGGAAAGAGTAAAGAACTTTAATTTTCCCCTTGTTACTGGCTCATGTGTTCCCTTACAGAGAAATCATATATGTGGCAAGTCCTAAGTGGGTTAATTTGTGAGACAGGACCATCTGCTTGGAAATTATATTTGACTCTGAAGGAAGACAGAGGAAATAAAGCAACACTATAAGAAAATAAAGTCTTCTTTACTTACCACTGTGGATTGACCCTTGGTTAAGGTCTAAAGTAATAGAGGTGAAGATGACTTTCATCAATGCTCAACTCAGCAAAAAGGAAAATAGTACTAGATAAAGGGCAGACATAGTGTCCAACAACATTGTCTGCGTTTGCCTAGTGTATATCTAGAGATACATTAAAATGCATTAATAGAGTTAGTTTTTGTTTGTTGTTTGCAGTCTCATATAACAACAATACTAAAGCTAGTTGGCAGAGCACCTCTGCTAGGATTTTCTAATATGATAGCCAAATCCAATATGACAAAAATTACTGTATTATTCAAGTCTAGAGTACATAAAAGACGCTAGAAAAATAATTGGATGGGAGTACTGGTGAATGGAGATTCTAAGAGAGTTTCTGGAGTGCTTCCAGTTTCCTTTTTCTTCCAATCTACAAAGGAGTGGAGGGAGGTATACCTTCCAGATAAGCAAGTAATATGAGAGATTCGAGACAAAATCTTGGAGAACACATAGACTTCTGCTTAGTTCTTTCAAAAAAAAAAAAAAAAAACATTAAAAGGTATCATCTAGGTGAAGCTGCTTATGAGAGCCAAATTAGGAAAAAGAGATAAATTAGGAAGACATGTATACAATAAACACAGGGGAGGAGGGTATATGTACAAACTGGAGTAGATGAAAGGTCGCTCACCATGGGCCATCCAGGAAAGGTCATGTCAAAAGGAGGACATGCAACCTCAACAAATAGCGTATGCTTGCAGTGTATTGCCAGAAGTACTAGCTGATGGGGGTACTAAATGGAGAATGTGTCAGTGGAGTTCCCCATGTAGAGGAGTCATTCCATATCACAGAAGTACCCCATCTCAGAACACAAGTGGGTGTTTGCTGCTCCTGAGTTGCCAATATTACATCATAAAACCCCTAATCATGTGAAATCATTCCTTTTTCCATATCCTCCTGTGGAAGATCCTGGAGGAAGAGTACTGCCTGTAGGAAAGGGAGATTTTAAGACATGAAAAGGTAAAAGATAAACATACATCTGTTTCCTGATGCAGGTTTACAATGAAAGGAAGGAAAGGAAGTAGAAAAGGAGATTTTAAGAGATTAAAAAATGAAAGAACATCCATTCATCTCTTGATGCAGGTTTCCAAGCCTGAGACGGGAGAAAGGAAAGAAAAAAAAAAAAAAAAAAAAACAAAAGCAAAAAAAAAAAAAAAAAAAAAAAAAGTGAATCCAAGGAAAAAAAAAAAAAAAAAGCAAAACAAAGCTTTCATTTGAATTAAAGCCTCAATTTGATTCAGAACAGATGGGACTTTTCAAAGCATGAGAATTTGTCACTAATACCAATAAGCTTCCAGATAACCAGCAGAATCCAATAATAATAAATTGATGGCATATTGTGGGAGTAGGTTTCTCAATGTTGGGGTGGTAATCTACAAATAACCAAGGGGAAAATGCTAGGATGATGTGTGCTAATGTGCTACAGTTGGAGACATCAGTATCAACTCATGCTTACCTTAATATTGGTATAGATGACTATAGGCAAAGTATTTATGGATACATGTATCCATATATGTATATCCAGTATATACACATAATTTTTTCTTCTCTTTCTGTGGAGGAGGCCTAAAATGATTGACCCCACAGTAGTGAAATGGACACCTAATTCCCAGATATTGATTTTAAATACCATTTTCCAAGGAAAGAAACTATGACTTCTTGGAGAATTGGCTGATGCTAGTATTGGAGCAGGAAATATGCAAGATGAGCCTGGTGCACCCGCCAATGCCGTAAAGTAAGGAAGTGCTTTAAAACATGTGGGGCATATCAAATCAACATAGGAAACAGCTGAGAGAGTTCCCAATGGCCAAAAATGAAACAATTTTAAGAGAAAAATAAATAAAGTGCTATTGGATTATAACCCATACATAAAATAAATACCTATTAATCCATTATAATATAAATCAATAATTGAATAAATAAATGGAAAAGAAAAATGACAAATCTGTGCAGAATAATCCCAAACACATTAGGTAGATATTACATCATAAAGAATGAGAGCATAACGCCTCACTCCTTGTGTGTGGGCTACATATAATGGCTTCCTTCCCAAAGAGAACAGTATGGAAATCCTGGGACAGAAAAAGAACATTTGGCAAAACCTAAGAAAGCCTGAATAAACCATAGACTTTTGTTAATAATAAAACAGTGATATAAGTTCATTAATTGTCACCAATGTACCACACTAATGCAAAAAGTTTACAATATGAGAAACTGCATGTGAGATAAAAGGAGGATATAGAAACTCTTTGTACTCTCTGATCAGTTTTTCTGTAAATATAGAACTGTTCTAAAAAAATTAAGTCAATTAAAAATAGTAGCAGGTGGATCGGTAAGAAGAGCTCACTGAATGGGTGGTAAGTTTACCATAATTTTCCTCCATTACCCTCCCCACCCCCAAATGAACTCAATTCAGCCTGAAATTCTTCAGTGGCATCAGAGCATACAGAGAAAACTTCAGGAAAAGCCTTCTAGTCCTGGCTCAAGGATAATGAGAAGGGTCTTCTTACATGTGATAGAATGGAGAAAATTTCCCATTTTTTCTTCTTTTTCTTGTGTTTTCTTTCATATAAGCCCTCAAACCATTTTATGACAGAACCCTAAAACTGAAAGAGAAGACTTTCCTATTAAAGAAGCCATAGTCAAGTGGAAAGGGAACTCTTGTTACTTTTCTGTCTGTCTTCCTGACTTTTGACCTCAGACACAGGTGTAGTCTTCCAAGAAATTACACAGCACAGCAGAATATATAAAACTGTACCTTATTAGATGAAGAAGTTAAAAGGGAGTACTGAAGTAATCACAGGTAAAAAGGAGAAGGAGAATGTGACCTCATAAAGTCCCTTACTAAGTCTTGGGCTTATCTCAAAGCTAAGAATACATGAATAGGACCCTAAACAGTATATATAGGCTTTGATAACTGAACTATGGGATAGGCCTCCATTTGAGTCCTTCATTGACCACTGGGTGATGTACACATGACATAGATCCCAATAGCCCTTTAAAGACTTTGAAAGCTGAACTGACATTGGAATCACAACCCACAGAAGGTAGACCAGGACTTGCAGCCTGCCCCCAGACAGGATGATAGCCTTCTTAAAATATATTTAGTAATCTCTATAGAGATAAAATCAAACATAGAATCTTATGATAAAACACTCAAAATAGTTACAATAAGATACAAAAATTACTTGGCTTCTGAAGAACAAAGGAAATATCAACTTGCATGAAAAAAGAACCATTAAACTTCAACATTGAGATGACACAGATGAATCATCCTTTATCTAAGAGCGAGCCAAATGGAAAGTTCAGAACTGAAAAATATTATAATGAGAAAAACAAACAAACAAGCAAAATGTACTCTTACTGGGTGTGCTTGATAGAAGAATGAGGAAGACCGAGAAGTCACTGAATATGAAGATAGGTAGAAGTTATCCAATACAAATAATGAAGAATAAAAAGATGAAAAAAGTTAAATAGAGGGCAAAGGATGTGTGGACAAATACCAAAATGTCTAATCTCTATGCCATCAGTGCCCAGAAAAAAAATACAGTGCAAAAAATATTTTGAAATAAATAAGGTTGAAACTTCCCAAATTTGGCAAAAGACATTTGCCTACAGATTCAAGAAGACCAGCAAATTGCAAAACAGATGAACCCAAAGAAATCCACATCAATAATATCATAATTAGATTGCTTAAAGCTAAAGATAAAGAAAAAAATCTTAAAAGTAACCAGGGAAAAATGATGCATGCTTACATTGCAATGATGAATGAAATGACTGTGGATATCTTATCAATAATTATAAGGCCAGAAAAATGTGTAACACAATTTCCAAAATGTTGGATGAAAATAAGTAAAATGCAGACTTCTATATCCACAGCAATATCTTTCAGGAATGAAATGAAATAAAGAGATTTTTCAGATTAAGGAAAACTAGAAGGATTTATTGACAGCAGACTTACTGTAATAGAATTGTAAAGAAGCTTTTAAGACATGAGAGAAATGATACCAAAAGAAAACTTGGAACACTGGAAATAGTGAAATAACAGAGGAAATGGTGAAATAAGAATAATTAAAATAGAAAATTATTTTATTCTGTTCTCTGAAATATGTTTGGACAGTTGGAAGCAAAAATTATACAATATCTGATGAGGTGTTCAATGTGTGTAGATACAATGTATAAGACAACGACAACATAATGGAGGATGGGTAAGTGGATTTATACGGTATTAAGATTCTACTTAAAGGGGTGAAAACATGAATAAAGTTAATTATGTGAATTAAAGTACCCAGCGAAATCTCTGAAAATTGTACAAAGGGGAATGGGAGTTAAAACTGCCATGAGATAGGGCCATCAAGTCTTGTGAAATGGCTAAAATAAAATATACTTGCAGTATCAAGTGCTATCAATGAAGAAGAGCAGCTGGTACTCTCATACGTTATGGGAGAGAATTAAAAATGGGTTAGCCATTCTGAAAACCAGTTTGCCAGTTTCTTATAAAGTTAAACATCCACTTACCATGTGACCTAACGATGTCACTCTTATCTATTCACACTTGAGAAATGAAAAAGTTATATCCACGTAACTGTACACAAATGTGTATAGTGACCAAAATGGCCTGCAATGGGGGAATGAATAAACCGTAGTACATTCATGCAATGTAGTACTATTGAGCAGTAAGAAGCAATAAACTATGGATACGCGCCACATCTTGGATGAATCTCAATGGCGTTTTGCTGATTGAAATATCTCCCTCTCAAAAGCTTATACTCTATACAGCTGAGACCAGTAGTTGCCAGATTCCGGGGGAATAGGAGATTATGACTACAAAAGAAGAACAAAGGGAAGTCTTGCAAGATGATGGAACTGTCCTGTATTCTGATTTTAGTGATAGCTATGCAAATTGATACATGTGTTAAAATTCATGGAACTGTAGAAACACATAGGCAAAGTTATTATATGTGAATATAAAAATATAAACAGTATTTTAACAGTTTTATTGCAGTATAATTGATATAGAAAAAGTGTACATATTTAAAATATATTGATTAGTTTTGATATATGTGTACAACCATGAAACTATCACCACAATAAAGGTAATAAATATATCTATCACCTCCAAAAGTTTTCTATTGACCCTTTGTTCTTCTCTTTTCCTTATTTTTTAACTGTGACAAGAACATATAATGTTAGATGTACCTCCCTAACAATTTTGAAGTTTGCATACAGTATTGTTAACTATAAGACAGTGCTGCACAACAGATCTCTAGAACTGATTTACCTTGCAAAACTGAAACTTTATACCCATTAACTAAACAGCAACTCCCCACTCTCCCCTTTCCCCAGCCCCTGCCACCTACCATTCTATCCCTGCTTCTGTAAGTTTGACTATTTTAGATTACTTATGTAAGTGGGATGATGTAGTATTTGTTCATCTGTGACTGATTTTTATCACATATAGTTCTTTAATTTTTTAAGTAACTACCATACTGTTTTCAACTGGCAAGCAGAAGTACATGAACTGAAAATCTTTTGTACAAAAAATGAAACAATCAATAGAATGAAAAAGCAAATTATGAAATAAGAGAAATTTGTAAACCATATATCTGATAAGGAGTTAATATCCAAAATATTAAATATCCAAAATATTTAATATTTCTTAAGGAAACATCTATAAATCAATAGCAAAAAAAGAACCAAAGAAGAACAAAAATAGCAAAAAGCAAATAACCTGATTAAAAATGGGTAAAGGACTTGAATAGAATAGATATTTCTCTGAAGAAGACATTCAGATGTTCAATGGGCATGTAAAAAGGTGCTCAACATCACCAATTATCAGTGAAATGCCAATCAAGACTACGAAGAGTTCAAGTTCTACGAAGAGCTGAACAATGAGAACACATGGACACAGGGAGGGGAACAACACTCACAGGAACCTGTGGTGGTGGGTGGGTGGGTGGGTGGATGCTAGGGGAGGGAGAGCATTAGACAATCAGCTAATGAATACAGGGCTTAATACCCAGGTTTGATAGGTGTAGCAAACCACCATAGCACACATTTACCTACTAACAAATCTGCCCATTCTGCACATGTATCCGGGAACTTACAGTAAAAGAAAACAAAAAAAAAGAAGAAAAAAAATCACGAAGAAATATCATCTCATACCTGTTAGGATAGCT
>NW_016107634.1:1957347-2001580 GCF_001604975.1 Cebus imitator
CACACACACACACACACACACACACACACACACACACACACGTTTTTAAAGGCATTCCACAGAGATTAAAAACAAGATTGAAATCAGAAGGACCAAATGAAATTTTTACCTTTGTGGGCACTGAAGGTAATAACACGGAATATCCTGTTGCCAAAATGTCTTTTGAACTTGAGGTCAGAGATAGCAATCCAATAGTGCTAAATTCACAGAATGTTCTTCATCTGTTGGGCAAATTAAACAAAAATATCACCAGGCCAGATGGTATTCACCAGAAATGTTTTAAAGAAACTCTTTTAATGAGAACCTGGTTTCTAGTCTCTTGAGTTTTTCACGTGATAATCTGTTTCACCTCTGAATTTCCAGCTGTCAGAGTACCTGCAGCACTTTTCATTATCTGGCAGTTTATTGACATTTATAAGCACTTATGGATATAAATTAATGATATTGAAGTCCAAATAAATGAGGGATAAAATTAGATTTCCAACTATAGTGATCAGTGAGTGCTTGTCCATAAATGTTATCCTGAAAGAGTCTTATTTGATGTCCTGTGGAGAGGAGGCAAAGATGAGTTTTAAAATGAGGACCATCAATGTCTGGATGCCAATCTTTTGGCCCCTGTTAATATTTATCTGGTAGAGAAGAAAAGCACCTGGAATCGTAAAGTGAATTAGAGATTTAATATGGGATATACACACAATTGCCACAAAAGAATAATAGGAGAAAATGAGATGAGACATTCTGGGTAACATAGAAATGAGAAATTGATGAAAAGTCTTGAAAAGCTTTCCTTCTAATTATTTCTTAAATTCATATTTATTCATTTCCTTCAGTAAAGAAAGAAAATAGAAGGAATCAATTTAAGATAACTAAAAAACAGTGAATGTTTTCTCTGCTTTTTGTGCAATTATCTAGCAGGTTATTGAAGTAACCTGGCAAGTGTCATCTCCATTGTCCTTTGTTGCCAAATGGCTGAAGTTTTTATAATTCTCTTTTCTGTTGTCTTTGACACCTTTATGAAAATCCTGACATGGCCCACCCTAGAGGATAACTGATTATTCAGACTTTGATAAAAGTAATTTCCCAATATGATTGTTACTCCTCATTTGGTTGAGGACAAAGGGTAGCCATGATACCTGTTTCTCTTTCAGATGTCAGAAGATTTTGAGGGCAAAACTGATCAGACTACTTTAATGCATAATTTCAGAAAGGGGATACAAAGTTTGCAGGTCTGGAAATGAGAACAAACAGAAGTGGGAAGAAGGAAATTTTGACAACTCAATCTAAAGAAATAGATTCTCCAAATGACAATGGATAAAAAGCTCTCATAGGACAAGAATTGCCTGTTCCAGCTACCGTAATAGACACATTATTCAAATGAATTCTTTCAGCTTTATGAAGTAGGTTGTAACAAAGCTGAAGTAGTTACTGCAACATGTAGGCATTGTCTGTTGATTAACAAGTAGTGATAGAACACATGCCATATGAAGACCACTCCGCTGGATGCTAGAGTGGGCATGACAGAGATAGCTCCCTCCACTCTGGCCATGAAGCTTATACTCTATGGGGAAATCAGATATTGAATAATTGGTTATGTTCTAGGACTTTCCTAATGGGACAACTAACCAAACACAGAGGTCAAAGAAAGCATTTTCAAAGTATTGACACTGAAGTTGAAAACTATAGAGTACGAATAACCTGTGGTGAGTTAGATGTCTCTTCATTGTAACGCTATAGTTCACCCACCACACCACTATGTGCTCCCAGCTTACTTGCAACACGTAATTCATAAAGATAGAAAGGCTAAGACATTGCTCCTGTTCTAGATGGTCTCACAGAAAACATATAAAAATAGATGATGAGATTTGAGGACACCAAACATGTCCTTAGATCCTAAACATTAACTCCACTTCCTGGTTAATAATTTCAGAGCTTTAAAGATAATTACATTTTTATTTGTCAATTATGAAAATAGAAATATTTCTAGGATATAAATAATAACTGCCACATATGTGGTGCTTATTTTGTGCCAGGTCTATTAGAAGAGCTTTATGCATATTAGTTGAATTCATTCTTGTAACCAGCCTGTGAGGGAGGCACTAGCAATTAACCTAATTATGTATAAGAGAAAAATAAGGCAAAAAGAAGTTAAGAAAATTCCTTGGGAGCACACAGCAAGTAGGTGGTGATGGAGGATTCACACTAAAGGTCCATTTTCTTACTGTTTTGGTCTTTATTTCTTTATTTACATTCATTTATCAACCAGTTGATAATAAGACTCTATAGTTATAGAACACAGGACAGTTGTCAGGAAGAAATTCGAGGGTAATGGATAACAGACTGCAGGGAAGCAGAATAACCAGTTACATGGGGGATGATTCAATCCTACTATAAGAAATGAAAAGATAAAAAGAAAAAACTTGATAAGATTTACTTAAAAAAATGCTGCCCCTACATGAGCATTTTTCTTTATATTAATAGTTACACTTATTTGGACTAGCTGTAAATTAGTGGTCCAATGTGAAATTTCTGGAAGTAATTTGAAAGCTATGGCCCTACCTCCAGAAGAAATTCAAACACACATATATTTACATATAATTTTCAGGGTTTGAAGTCCTGTTGGAAATCACCTGTGAAGCTGGCCATCTCCGGTACTTCCCTTTTGTTCTTACTATGCCCATTGTGTTGGAATGATTTTATTAAAATGCCAAAGCCAGAGAAAAATCTGTTAGAGTTTACCACAAGAACCTAAGTTCTAAAAATTTAACTGATCAGGACAGTAAAAGAGAAGATAAATTGTTAAAATATTAATTAATATCTGTTTTCCCTGAATGGCCCTTACTCTTATCACCAATAAACAGACGGCCAGTCATTATCTTACTTATTTTATGTGTTTTGGAGGGCATACGATGGAATTTATTTTTAAAAACATTTCTAATGGTTTTGGCAAAAGCCTGAAAACTATGCAACTTTTATGTTAGATGTGCAAAAGGGAAAAATGAAAGCCGAGTGACTTTGAGAGAAGGATACACATTTCTGGCTTGAGGTGGACTTTGCCTATGCCAGTTCCTGTAAAGGTTGACAGGTCTCAGTGGTGGTGACTTCAGGGTATCTATGGTTAGACAGATAGCTAAGCACTGGTATTTCTAGGTCTTGACATTTTTATGTAACCCATTAGAAAATCAGCAGAATATAATGACCAATTAGAAAACACATTGCTCACTGGCCACCAATATGGACTGAATATGAAAGGACCTTCTGGAATATTTTGTTCAAAACAAGATGCCAAGCCCTTTGTATGATTAACAATTGGAAAGGCAACTCTTCATCAATAGCTTATACTAAATTTTTAGACAGGGCATTAAATTCCATTTAATTAGACTTAATAAAGGTAAATAAAAGTAACTTTGCTGGTACAAAGTTATTGTACCAAGAATTGTATCAAGAATATGCTGGCTTCCCTTCACATATAACTTGTGTTCTCATCTTTTTTTGATTCTTATACATGTTGTGCTACCAGTCTAAAATGCCTCAAGCTCTATTTTTCAAACTAACTCTGTCCCTTTTAAAAGAGGCTTGAAATTAAACTCTTCCAGGTCTTCCCAAATTCATCTCATACCACAAATGACTCACACACAAACAACAATTAAAAATATATTCTATAAGTCAAGTATAGAGAATTGGTTTCATTATTTTATTTTCCAAATCTATAGTCCATAAATATTCAGTGGGCAGATATTGAGATTCACTATATACTGGTACTCAGTGCTTGAAATATGAAAGTAAATAATAATTCCTTGCCTTCAAGAAATGTAACATGGGATTTTGACATACAAAATGGTATTATAAACTTTCATTTGTTCAATGTGTTAGATATAGTTTATTGCAACTTTTCCAATCAAAAGATAGAGTGCATTCTCTACCCCTTACATCTGGGCTGGACCTTTGACTTTGTATGACCAAAATAACGTGGCAAATGTGAGGTTGTGTGAGTTTTGCAACACTGGGCTCAAGAATATGTGCAGATCCCATTTCTACCTTCAGAATAATAATAAGAATTCCACTAAACTCATGAATGAAAGATCACCACCTGGACAGACAACACAGCTAATAGGCATCACCTAAGGCCCAAACATGAGCATTAGTTCATCCTGGATCCTCCAGCTCTAGGGGAGAGGCTGGCTCAATGCATCCATGTGAATGAGCCTGAGAAAGGCCAGCATTAGAACTGATCCGCCAAACACAGGATCATGACAAATAAATTGTTGTTTTGACCTAGCAGGTTTTAACGTGGTTTGCTACACAATAATAGATAAGTATTCCACTTGACATTGCCTTCTAACTCTTCCTCAATCAGTAGTAGAAAAAAGAACCAAATATTATATACATTCTTCTTATAGGTGAATTAAAAAGTGGTTTACACAATTTCATTTTTCTATATGTGAGCCAGGAAATTAATTAGGTTATTGTGATATTAATTCCATTTGTAATATTTTTGTATGCTAACCTTAATCTATGTAATTATGAAAATATTTTGACAATGAAGGAGGAAAGGTGAAATGAGGCAGTGGGTGACATAATGGTTTTCAGGAGAATTCTGTGGTGCTCAGGCACCAGTATTTACCATCTCACCTATTGTCTCTCACTTGTGTTCAAGGATTTGACTTACTTGTGCCAGGAATTGAACTGAACCAGTGAAACCCAATTAAATCCCACCACTTCGAAAACCATAAAATAATTCATCATTTTGGATTGTTTTTATGGAGGATAAAAATTAGTTTGAAGGTGGGATGAAGGGGGAAGGAAACATCAATAAAGCAAAAACAACTAGAATCACAGAAATCACTAACATTGATTTCATTCCAGCACATTTGGTCAGCCAGAAAGCTGGGGCTGCTGAGTGAAGAAGGCACATTTGGTGCATTGGAAGGTAGCAAATGCAGAGCAACTGGAAGGGAATCGCAGCTGGTCATGCCAAAGGGGCAGCCCAACCTATGTTTATTCAGCAACCATGGCAGTTTCTCTAATTCAACTTTCAATTCAAGCTCCAGGTCATGTTTTCCAGTTAGAATAAAATGTTAAAAATCTAAAATAGACCCACCCTAATTTCTTTTCCCATATCCCTTTCTCACGATCTTTTATCTTCCTGAGTGAATGAAGGAGTATCAAGGTGAGCTGAGAAGTGAAACTTAGTGGACTTTCTTAAAGGCAAGACAGATAACATCAGATTTGATATGATAAGCATGAGAAAGACATAAAAAGTAATTACAGATTTTCAAAAAGTGTCTTTACACTTTTCTAGTGATAACGCTTTACATTCAATTGCCGATGCCTCCCGTCATTACTAAAAGCTAAAATTAAAGGAGCTACATAGAATGCTAACTAAGCATAGTGAAATAATAATCATAATAATAGAGTTTTTATCAGATAGAAATTCTTTGTCTTTATGCTCAAACCTAAAAATCCCCTGATCCTCTAATTTTTGTCATTCCCATTCTCTAGCTCACCTCTGCCAGTGTGACTATTTTCATGCCTGCCACTTGAAGGCTGACGCTTCTCTTAGATTGTCCTTTTGGCATGTACCGATGGTGGTAAATACCATCTTGCACTTTGGAGACTGCGAAACATTGTTTACTTGTCAGCCACACTCCATCCATATTCCTTCTAAACTATAAATTAATAATAGAAAAATTGTCTTCTTTCTCCTGTTTTACCCCTCAATGACAGTATTTGCTCAAATCTAGAATTTAAAATAAGCATAAAATGTTAAAAACATTTTGTTTGTCTAGTAATAATGTATAGACCTTTTATTTTCTCATTTAAAATGAGTTAGTATAAGTAAAGCATTTATACCAGTGCCTGACATGTAAGAATTAGTGTACTGCTCTTATTGCCATTATCATGATTGCTTGCATGTAACCTACAAGTTGATGCATAAAATTTTTACTATAAGCTCTTGACTTCTTGAGACCTTCAGCTCCTGGCCACACCATAAGCAAGAAATAATCTATATTTTACAACACATCTGGGTACAGATGAGCTTTTCCTATGTTTTGTATCACTATGTAGGCAGAAAAACGTCCAGAATTTCATTGGCTCTAAAAATAAAATACAACAAACATGCAAAACACTTTAAGACTAAAGGTTATATATTATCCAAGGAGATAGGAACTATGTCTCTTTTACTGTATATCCAAACACTAACATGACATCAGGCATTTACTAGAGATTCAATAAATATACATGGAATAAACAAATACAGAAATAAGAAAACAATTAAGTGACTCTAACTGAAAGAAAAAAGAAAGGAAATAAAAGAAGAAGAAAGAGAAGAAGGAATAAAGAGAAAGAAAAAAGCTGAAGAGCAATGATTTTGCTTACTGTGCAATGAATGGCAGGTAGTTGATAATTTCCTAATTGTTGAGTAGTTTTAACTCAGATTCTGAATACTTATATAAGGATTCCAAAATATTTCCTCCAACATGACCTTTTAGTGCTATTGCATGCGTTTATCCTTCTTCTATTCCAATAATTTTGTAGAGTAGAACTTCCACATGAGGAAACATCTCATAAGATAGCTGTTATAAGATGGGTATGACCTCTGCTCTGTTCCGTTTTGTAGAGCACACCTCACATGCCTTAGTCCCTGTGCCTACTTCTGACTTCAGACAAAGACTGAGCAGATTTGCCCCAACAGTGCCATGCCTCAGTCATACAAGTCTCAAGTCTTTCCTCATTTGGCCTCAACATTTTTTTTCTATGCCCCAAGAAGAGCTTCATTGGCCCATGCTCATTTGTGGCTTGGAAATGCAAAGCAGTAAATACTCTTGGTGGGTATCCTCAACAAAAGACAGATGGGAGCCAATGAGCAGCTGATTCTCCTCCCATCCTTATTTTATGTGGACCACTCTCATAAGCCTTTCACACAGTTCTCACAGCAACCATAGTAGAAGCCTCAATAAACCTGATATTGGCTTTATCTTTTTTCTTACCTGTTCTCATTTGCTTCCTGTTATAGACTCTCAAATTAATTACCTATACTCGAGCCCCCAAATTAGTCACCTCTGTACCTAATATTTTTCTTTCTTACAAAATATACAATATTTCTTACATGCAAATATTATATAACTCTATATCTAGCTTAAATGAGCAATTTGAAATGTTCAAAATAAAAGATGTGTGTGTGTGTGTTTGTGTATACATGCATATATATTTTCTCCTATATGTGTGTGTGTGTGTGTGTGTGTGTGTGTGTATTTCTCTCCTTCCAAGGCTCCTTGTTAACGTGAAAGAAAGGAATTATTTAGAAGTTTGGGCATACTAATTAATAAGCTGCTTGCAAAACAGCTAATTTACTGATGCTTTACTTCTCTGTAGCATTAGCTTTAGTGGATGCATACATGTGTGAATGAAGATGCATACATGGAATCATTCTAAAATCATACTGTGAATGTTTCTGACCTATCGTCTGAGAATCCAGCTTTACCTCTTCTGCTAGATAATGTTTTTAAAGAAAAATCCCTCTGTACTTACCAGAATATCCTTCTCTTTTTTAAAAATATAAATATAGCATTGTAAAAGTTAACTTTAAAGAGACATTTGGAAAATCCAAAATAAAGTCCCTTAATCAGAAAATCTTTATATATCAATTATTAGAGTCAACAAATATTCAACATTTCCTGAAATGCATGTGATTTCAAATAGTCTGTTGTAATGTTTCAATCAGTGCATTTGTAAACGCATGTTTAGAATTAAATTCATTAAATATATAAACTCATGTTTCTCACTACTGCTTCTTACCTTCATAAATTTATTTGCTCCAAGCCCTCTTCACTCCCCATCATAAGATAGGACATTTTAATAAAATGGAATGTTAAAGACTATTGACTGAAAAAGTGGCTTACCTAAATATATAGTGGGTAATTTTATTTAGCTTACAAAAATAGAGATTTATGTAAGTGTTAGTCACCTGACTCAGAGAAAGAGAAGGAGAGGAGAGGAGGGGAGGGGAAAGGTGGGGGAAAGGACAGAAAGAAATTCAGAGGGTTGTAAGGCATAACACTGAATGTGCATTTTTTATTGTTTATGATTTGTATTATCTTTCTGTACTTCTTAATTTTCTATAATGCATATATATAGCTCTACAAATGTATATGTGTATATATGTATATACACACACATATATATACATATATATATAAATATAAAACAACTTGAAGAAACCACTGATTTAAGTTTTGTTTGAGGGAATTGTTTTACTCTTCTGAAGAAAGAAACAAAACCAACACACAGTCTCTTGCCAAGGATAAATCAACTCAGATGCCAACAAGAGATTTCAAGTTTGCCTAGGATTTTCAAGTTCATGAATGTTGAGTGGTCTCTAAATTTGGCAACTTGTTCTTCTCATTGTTAATAATAATTCTTTTCTACTATCATATACAAAGCATTTCATACCCTAAATAAACACTATAAAAATAACCATCTTTATTTATAGCCATGCTGTTTTGGATGCCTATGGTCAACTGTCTGCCTTGCTTTGAATAAAACCAGAACTCCCCACTTCCCTTCATTTCTTTTCTTATGGTTCCCAATTCTCTACAAAATTTGGTGTATACTAAAAATAAAGCAGATGATTGAAAGATGGTAAGCAAATGGTATATATATATGTATATATCTATCTAAATGTTTCACATCATCTTTAATGTGTTCTTGGGATTCGTTTTACAACCTATAGGATCAAAGGATTTCCTTCTTTACATTTTACAGAGTATATGTCCTTTAAAGAAAAGAAAGGAAATTTGGAAGAAAGCATGTGCAGTCTTTCATAAATGATGGGAGTACAGGTTATGAGATACTCCCTGGAATCCCACCAGGCTCTGCAACAAGTCACTTCCCTTTAAGGTCAACCATCATTACCCTACCCTATTCCATGAAGAACTTTTACAGGTGTATAAAAGACACAACTTCTTATTTTCATGCAAAAGTGGGTAGCCCCCATGGTGAAATTTGAAGGAAGAATGTGTCTCTAACAAGTTTGGTTTGGAAAGGACTCCCAGAAATAAAGAGCAGAAGCTATTTCTCTTTCCCCCTCCTCTCCCTGTTTCCCTTCGTCTTTGCCTCCTTCTTAATGGTGAGCATAGTTTTTCTTTCTACATTTGAGGAGAGTCAGGCAAAGGGCTGAGTTCCTGAGAATACTGAGTATGTGGGATTCTAACTTTATTATTTGTGAAGGCTGAGAGCCTTGCCAGACTACTGTAATGTATTCCTACTTCAGAGAAGCAAGGAAACATTGTAAGATTTCATTTACTTAATGGCTTACGGACTAATTGAGTTCCATACAGACTTGAATGTTGTACAGTTTTCCTTAAAATATATTGTACTATTTCTTAAACAGTACAAATGATTCTTTCTTAAGAAAGCATAATTTCTGCTTTGAATTAACTGACTCTAACTGGCCTATTACTTCAAATTAATATGTAGAGATTTTACATTGAAAGAAATACATTATATTATTTCTCTAACTACAACAAAAGGCAGAATACTACCCTATTGAATCCTCCAGTGATAAAACCTAAAACACAGAGGCTGACTATTTAGAGCACTTTTCAAATAGAGCTTGCAAATGTATCTTGATAAAATATATTTTTTTATTCTTTTATTTAAGTGTAAGTGAAAAAAATTGATTTTTGTTTGGTTCTCAGAATAATTCGGGTTCTCTTTGATTTGTACATTCAATAAATTCTGGGGAGAATTTAAGTCAAAAAACTCGTTTTTTTTTTTTTTTTTTAGTGGGATTACAACATTTTCTCTTTTTTTTTTCCCCCATTTATTTTATTGCATTTTAGGTTTTGGGGTACATGTGAAGAACATGCAAAATTGTTGCATAGGAACACACGTGGCAGTGTGATTTGCTGCCTTCCTCCCCATCACCTACATCTGGCATTTCTCCCCTTGCTATCTCTCCCCAGCTTCCCACCCCCCACCGTCCCTCCCCTATTTCCCCCCAGCTGACCCCAGTGTGTAGTGCTCCCCTCCCTGTGTCCATGTGTTCTCATTGTTCAACACCCACCTATGAGTGAGAACATGCGGTGTTTGATCTTCTGCTCTTCTGTCAGTTTGCTGAGAATGATGGTTTCCAGGTTCATCCATGTCCCTACAAAGGACCCAAACTCATCGTTTTTGATGGCTGCATAATATTCCATGGTGTATATATGCCACATTTTCCCTATCCAGTCTATCATCGATGGGCATTTGGGTTGGTTCCAGGTCTTTGCTATTGTAAACAGTGCTGCAATGAACATTCGTGTGCACGTGTCCGTAGGCTCTTGATAGTAGAAACAATGCAGGAGAAAAAAGTTAAGGCAAAAAAGATTACAAAAGCATGGAAGATATTTTCATTTTCTTCTATTATAAATAGTTGAGAATATGAGAAAGAAATCACTCCATTTTATGTTAATTTAAATTAAATAGGTGAATGTATTTTAAACGAATATTAATCAGTTTACCTTATTTCCCAGTTCCCTGTCTTCAGTCCAGTCCAGATTGGACACTTTGCCTACACTAGAGGGTTACCCACTACTGTTCCCCATGTTTCTTGTATTACAACACAGATTTCTTTCACTTCACAAACTTTTCTGGCACCTGCTGAGCAACTCTTCATATTCGATTCTCTCCCTCTGCTGCATGTTCTACATTTTAAATATTTTTTTCTGTTGCTCATAATTTTAATCTTTTTCTCTTAGTCATTTTTTTTAAAAAGAACACTGCCATATAAGATAATTGCAGATCTTTCTTTTCAATATTTTCAATTTTCTTTTCTTAGCTTTTAATTAATGGTTAAGTTTTTTATTGAATTGAGAGATGAAAACATACTGCTGAGCTTTATTATGTACTTATCTTCACTACTGCACACTACAGTCTCTGAAGTTATTTTCTTGGTTCTCAGGGAATTAATGTTTCATTTCTCCAGACTGTACCTTGCTTTACTAGTAATAATTCATGGTAGATAGGTGATTGACAGATAGATAGATGATAGCTAATATAGAAAAACAATAGATTATTAAACTCTCTCTCTGTCTACACACACACACACACACGTACGCACACACACATTTCCTAGTTCTGTCCATTGGGATGGCCTACAAATAATGATAACCTAGGACCAATGGGCACAATTAGTATCCAAATCTTGGTTTCTAAACACTATCCTCAAGTAAAAGAAACCGGAGTTTCAAAGGAATAATTCTGGAGGAAAAGGATTACATGGTAAGCCTGAAGCATGTTGTAGTGCCAGAAAATAAGGAAAAACTCCAAAGTTTTGTTGACATTAAAAATCTGAGATAAAATAATTATAGTTTTCTATAACACATAGAATAAAATAAGAAGTTATGATTCCATAGTAATATAAATAAATAGGAGGATTCCTTACAGTAAAATTTCTACTAACAAATATAGAAAAACTGGTAGGAGTAAAAAATAATCACCATTTAGAAAACAGCACAGTAATTAATTCTAACAGGCAAGAAGCATCAATGAATGCTAAAAATAGTGAGTGAAGTTATGAATGGAGACAGAACATTGAATAGGCTCACAACATATTATGAGTTACATGTCTCCACAATTTATTAATTACAAAGAAAAATAGTACCTTTGCAATAGAGAAACTGCAGACACCAGCTTAGCCACATAATAAATTTAGCCTCATTAATGGACCACATCAATACCATATGCCTGTGATATGGTACACTGAGAAAGGTTCACTTTCACTTCTATGATATTCTAGCCAAATACGTATACATATACCCTAAATTTAAACTTCAGATAATATCAAACTCACATCAAGGGAAATTCTACAAAATAACTGGCCAAAACTCTTCAAAAATTTCAAGGTTATGCATATTTTTGGCTAAATTTATTCCCAAGTATTTTTTGTTGTTGGCAGTGGTGGTAGTGCCATTGTAAATGGAGTATTTTCTAATGTTATATCTTGTGGCTGGTTATTTTTTCTGTATATGAAAGCTATTGATTTCTGAATATTAATGTTTTATTCTACCATCTTACTATATTGTGTTTAGTTTTATCATTGATTCTCTAGGATCATTCTGTCCAAGAGGGTAGCCATGAGTTGTATGTTTATGGTATTGGAGAACTCAATGTCAAACATTTCAATAATCACAGAAAATTATAGGAGACTAATGCTGCTTTAAGATTTTACAGGTGTCCTATAATGTCTGTATATATAAATAATTTTACTTCGTTTTTAGGATTTTTAGACTGTCAACAGATTTCTCTTGTCCAATTGTATTATCTAATACTTCTAGGAAAATATTCAACAATGTATGAGTTGATGGACATCCTTGTCTTCTTCCTTATCTCAATTGAAATACTTCTAATGTTTCCATATTAATATGACGCTAGCTTTTAAACTAAGGGAAATATATATGTCTATGTATCTATATCTATAGATACGCATATGTGTGTATTTTCCTTAGTTGTAAAACTATATATACAGTATGTGTAAATATATATGTATTTGATAAAATATTATATATATATATATGCATACAATGATTTATCTTAAATTGTTGTAAAAGTGTCCATCAAGTTCTATTTCTTTGTTATTTAAAACAAGAATGGGGATTAAATTTTGTCACTGGCTTTTTCAGCATCCATGAAGATAATCATAATATTTTCCTTAGCTCAATTAATATGCTATTATTATACTGATGAATTTCCTAATTATAAGCCAAACTTACATTCCCTTAATAAATCTCACCTTGTCATCGTATATTATTTTCCATAATAGTTTGGTTATGATGACTGCTGTAGTCAGAACTTTAAGTATTTAAAAGTGATATTTGTCTATAACCTTCTTACACTGTTTTTAGCAGGTTTAGGTGGCGATGTTATTTGCACTTCACAAAATTTAAGTTTTCTTTACTTTTCAATGTTGTAGAACAATTTAAAGAAGACTGGAACAATCAATGCTTAATCGCCTGTTTTAAGCCCCTTATGAAAGCTTTTGGGGTTCTTAGTTATTTTGGTTTTATTTTTATTTAGGGGGTACTTATGTTGATATTGTTCTCTGTTTCTTCATTGAAATTTGGTCTGTTTAAGGTTTTTATCTCAAATGGGTCCAACTTTTTAAGACAATATTTATCTTAAATATATTCTATTTCACCTAGGTTTTCAAATTTATTTCAACATCCATGAAGTATTGTATTAGGAAATTTTATTTTTTTATTATTATTTTCTAAATGCCTGTGTTTACTTTTTATTTCAATAGGTTTCTGGGGAACAGGTGGTGTTTGGTTACATAAATAAGTTCTTTAGTGATGATTTATGATAGTTTGGTGCACCTGTCACCCAGTGTACACTGTACCCAATGTATAGTCTTTTTTTTTAGATGATGTCTCACTCTGTCACCAGGCTGCAGTGCAGTGGCACAATCTTGGCTCATGGCAATATCCACCTTCTGGGCTCAAGCCAGTGTCCTGACTCAGCCTCCCAAGTAGCTGGTACTACAGGCATGTACCCACACCCAGCTAATTTTTTTGTGTTTTTAGTAGAGAAGGGTTTCACCACATTGGCTGGGATGGTCTTGATCTCTTGACCTCGTAATCCACCTGCCTCAGCCTCCAAAGGTGTTGAGGTTACAGGCATGAGCCACTTTGCCCAGCCTAGTGTGTAGTCTTTTATCCCTCACCTACCTCCCACCCTTTCCAAGTGCCCAAAGTCCATTGTATCATTCTTGTGCCTTTGCATCCTCATAGCTCAGCTCCCATTTATAAGTGAGAACATATGATGTTTGCTTTTCTGTTCCTGAGTTACTTCACTCAGAATAATGGTATCCAATTCCATCCAGGTTGCTGTGAATGCCATTATTTCATTTCGTTTTATGACTGAGTAGTGTTCCATGGTATATATTTACATTTTCTTTATACACTTGATTGATGGGCATTTGTGCTGGTTCCATATTTTTGTCCCAGCAAATTGTGCTGCTATAAACATGCATGTGCAAGTATCTTTTTTGTATAATGTCTTATATGTTTCTGGGTAGCTACCTAGTAGTGAGATTGTTGGATCCAATGGTAGATCTAACTTTAGTTCTTTAAGGAATCTTCACACTGTTTTCCAT
Organism: Cebus imitator; assembly: GCF_001604975.1. Classification (NCBI taxonomy): domain Eukaryota; kingdom Metazoa; phylum Chordata; class Mammalia; order Primates; family Cebidae; genus Cebus; species Cebus imitator. The sequence goes on from NW_016107634.1 coordinate 1,971,482, forward strand.
AGTGGTTGTACTAGTTTACATTCCCTCAAACAGTATAAAAGTGTTCTCTTTTCGCCACATCCACACCAATATCTGTTATTTTTTGACTTCTCAATTATGGCCATTCTTGCAGGAGTAAGGTGGTATTGCATTGGGGTTTTTTTTTTTTTGCATTTCCCTTATAATTAGTGATGTTGAGCAATTTTCCATATGCATGTTGGCCATTCGTATATCTTCCTTTGAGAATTGCATATGTGTGTCCTTAGGCCATTTTTATGGGATTATTTGTGGGGTTTTTTTTTTTTTTACTGATTTGTTTGAGTTCTTTGTAGATTCTGAATACTAGTCCTTTGTCAGATGTATAGATTGTGAAGATTTTCTTTCACTCTGTGGGCTATTAACTCTGCTAATTATTTCTTTTGTTGTACAGAAACTTCTTAGTTTAATTAAGTCTCATCTATTTATCTCTGTTTTTGTTTCATTTTCTTTTGGGTTCTTGGTCATGAAGTATTTGCATAAGCCAATGTCTAAAAGGGATTTTCCAATTTATCTTCTAGAATTTTTATGATTTCAGGATTTAGATTTATGTCTTTGAGCAATCTGAAGTTGGTTTTTATATAAGAAGAAACATGAAAATCCAGTTTCATTGTTCTACATATGGCTTGCCAATTATCCTAGCACCATTTGTTGAATAGGGTGTCTTTTCCCCACTTTATGTTTTTATTTCCTTTGTGGAAGATCAGCTGGCTGTAAGTACATTTGGCTTTATTTCTGGGTTTTGTATTCTGTTCCATTGGTTTATGTGCCTATTTTTATACCAGAACCATGCTGTTTTTGTGACTATGCCTTTATAGTGTAGTTTGAATTTGGATATTGTGCTGCCTCCAGATTTGTTCTTTTTGCTTACTCTTTCTTTAGCTATGCAAATTCTTTTTTGGTTCTCTATGAGTTGTATGATTGCTTGTTCTAGTTCTGTGAAGAATGATGCTGGTATTTTGATGGGAATTGTGTTGAATCTGTAGATTGCTTTTGGCAGTATGGTCATTTCACAATATTTATTCTACCCATCCATGAGCATGGGATGTGTTTCCATTTGTTCGTGTAATCTGTGATTACTTTCAGCAGTGTTTCATCGTTTTCCCTGTGGAGGTCTTTCACCTCTTTGTTAGGTATATTCCTAAGTATTTTATTTGTTTTTGCAGTTATTGTAAAAGGAGTTCAGTTATTGATTTGATTCTCAGCTTAGTTGCTTTGGTATGTAGCAAAGCTGCTGTTTTGTATACAGTGATTTTGTATTCTGAAACTTTCTTGAATTCATTTACCTGTTCTAGGAGCTTTTTGGATGAGTTGTTAGGGTTTTCTAGGTACACAATCATATCATCAGCAAACAGTGACAGTTTGACTTCATCTTTACTGATTTGGATGGCTTTCTTTCTGTTGCCTGATTGTCCTGGCTAGGACTTCCAGTACTAGGTTGAATAGAAGTGGTGAAAGTGGACATCCTTGTTTTGTTCCAGTTCTCAGGGGGAATATTTTCAACTTTTCCCCATTCAGTATAATGTTAGCTGTCGGTTTGTCATAGATGGATTTCATTGCCTTAAGGTATGCCCCTCCTATGCTGAATTTGCTGAGGGTTTGAATAATAAAAGGATGCTGGATTATGTCAAATGTGGCTATTGAGTTGATCATGTGACTTTTGTTTTTAATTCTGTTTATGTGATGTATCACCTTTGCTGACTTGCATGTTAAATCATCCCTGCTTGCCTGGTATGAAACCCACTTGATAATGGTGGATTATCTTTTCATTATGCTGTTGGATTCAGTTAGCTAATATTTTGTTGAGGATATTTGCATCTGTGTTAATCAGTGATATTGGTATGTAGTTTTATTGTTATGCCCTTTCTTGGTTTTGGTGTTAGGGAGATAACTGGCTCCATGGAATGATTTAGGGAGGATTCCCTCTTTCTCTATCCTGGAGAATGATGTCAATAGGATTAGGACCAATTCTTTGAATGTCTGATAGAATTCAGCTGTGAATTCATCTGGTCCAGGACTTTTTTGTCATTGTGTTGACAATTTTTTTAATTACCATTTCAATCTCACTGCTTGTTATTGGCCTGTTCAGAGTTTATTTTTATTTTTTTATTTTTTGAGACAGAGTCTCACTTTGTCACCCAGGCTGGAGTGCAGTGGCATGATCTTGGCTCTCTGCAACCTCTGTCTCCCAGGTTCAGGTTTTGGTATGAACCAAATCATGGCTCTCCTGCTTTAGCCTCTGGAGTAGCTGGGATTACAGACATGCACGCAAATACATTTAATTTCCATGTATTTGCATGGTTTTGGGGGTTCCTTTTGGAGTTGATTTCCAATTTTACTACACTGTGGTATGAGAGAGTATGTGATATAATTTCGATTTTCTTAAATTTACTGAGACTTGTTTTACGGACTGTCACGTGGTCTGTCTTGGATAACGTTCCATGTGCCGAGGAATAGAAGGTATATTCTGAAGTTGCTGGGTAGAATGTTCTATAAATATCTGTTAAGTCCATTTGTTCTAGGGTATAGTTAAGTCCACTGTTTATTTGTTGATTTTCTGTTTTGATGACCTATGTAGTCAGTGGAGTATTAAAGGCCCCCACTATTATTGTGTTGCTGTCTATCTCATTTCTTAGGTCTAGTAGTAATTGTTTATTAATTTGGGATCTCCAGTGTTAGATGCATATATATTTAGAATTGTGATATCTTCCTGTTGGACTAGTCCTTTTATCATTACATAATGTCCCTCTTTGTCATTTTTTTATGGCTATTGCTTTAAAGTTTGTTTAGTCTGGTAATAATAATAGCTACTCCTGCTCACTTCTGGCGTCCATTTGCATGAAAAACCTTTGTCCACTCCTTTAGCTTACATCTATGTGAGTCTTTATGTGTTAGGTGAGTCTCCTGAAAACAGCAGAAGCCTGGTTGATAAGTTCTTAACCGTTCTGCCATCCTGTATATCCTGTATCTTAAGTGGAACATTTAGGCCACTTATATTCAACAGTAGTATTGAGATGTGAGGTATTATTCTATTCATCGTGCTGTGTGTTGCTGAATATCTTTTTTATTTTTTTAATATTGTGTTATTTATATGTAGATCCTGTGAGATTTATGCTTCAAGGAGGTTCTATTTTTGTGCATTTCAAGGATTTGTTTCAAGATTTAGAGCTTCTTTGAACAGTTCTTGTAGTGCTGGCTTGGTAGTGATGAATTTTCTCGGCATTTGTTTGTCTGGAAAAGACTGTATTTTTCTTTTATTTGTGAAGATTAGTTTCACTGGGTACAAAATTTTAGACTGATAATTGTTTCATTTAAGGAGACTAAAAATAGGACCCAAATTCCTTCTAGTTTGTATGGTTTCTGCTGAGAAATCTGCTGTTACTCTGTTATGTTTTTATTTATAGGTTACCTGATGGTTTTGCCTCATAGCTCTGAAGATTCTTTCATTTGTCCTTACTTTAGATACCCTGATGACTATGTACCTAGGTGATAATATTTTTGTGATGGATTTCCCAGGTGTTCTTTGAGCTTGTTGTATTTGGATGTCTAGATCTCTAGCAAGGCTAAGAAAGTTTTCTTCAATTATTCCCTCAAATATGTTTCCCAAAGTTTTAAATTCATCTTCTTCTTTGGGAACACCAATTATTCTTAGGTTTGGACACTTAACATAATCCCAGTCTTCTTGGAGGTTTTGTTAATTTTTTTAAATTCTTTTTTCTTTGTCTTTGACAGATTTTGTTAATTCAAAAGCCTGGTCTTCAAGCTTTAAAGTTCTTTCTTCTGCTTGTTTGATTCTATCACTGAGATTTTTCAGTGCATTTTGCATTTCTCTAAGTGTGTCCTAGATTTCCAGTTGTGATTGCTTTTCATTTATGCTACCTATTTTACTAAGGATTTTTCCTTTCATATCCTGTATTGTTTTTGATTTCTTTAGGTTGGGCTTCACCTTTCTTCGTTGTCTCCTTGATTGGCTTAATAATTGACCTTCTGAATTCTTTTTCTGGCTATTCAGAGTATCATTTTGATTTGGATCCATTGCTGGTGACCTGGTGTGATCTTTTGGGGTTAAGATCCCTGTTTTGTTGTATTACCAGAATTGTTTCTCTGGTTCCTTCTCATTTGGTAGACTTTGTCAGAGGGTAGATCTGGGACCCAAGGACTACTACTTAGATGTTTTTGTCCCACAGGATGCTCCCTTGATGTGGTGTTCTCCCATTTCCCCTAGAAATGGGGCTTCCTGAGAGCCAGACTGCAGTAATTGTGTTTGTTCTCCTGGGTTTAGCCATCCAGTGGAACTACCTGGCCCTAAGCTGGACTGGGGAGTTTCTCCAAAGAGTCCTGTGATGTGATCTGTCTTCAGGTTGTTCAGCCATGAATACTACTACTTGCTCTGGTAGAGGTAGCAGGAGAGTGAGGGGTATTCTGTGAGGGCCCTTAGTTGCATTTTTGTTTAGTGCACCTGTTTTGTGTTGGTTGGCCTGTAATCAGGAAGTGGCATTTTCAAAAGCACATAGGCTAGTCGCTCCCACTGTGCTCCACAAACAGCACTGAATCCACTTCCAGGCAGCTGGTGACCAGGGTTGAGAACTTGCCCCAGACCACCAAACTCCCATCTGAGAAAGCAAGCAGACTCACAGTTTTCTCAGCATCTCAGGGAGCCTGCGGTGGCAATCCACACACTGCTCTCTCTCAGCGGGAGCTGTAAGTTGGTTCTGCCTCCTATTCCTATCTTCCCTTGCCTCATGAAATTTTAAATGTCTTCTCTTTCAGTGATTAATTCCCACTTATTTGTCTTTTTTTTGCTATTGTGCTATCAATATTTAAGAACTTTTTACTTAAAGTTACATAGTAATTTATTTTTTTAAAAAAATCACATTTTAGGTATTAATTAGATCTACTGTTTCTATAATCTATTGTCAGTTTTTATATTTATTTTTTCCTTGTTGAGCTATGTTTTTAACTTTGTTCTATCTTTTTGAGGTTGGAAATTAATTTATTTATTGTATTCTTTAATTTTTATTGATAAAGACATCTCTTATCATTCATAAACAGTGTGTCATAGATTTTGATGTATAGTGCTTTCATTGTCATACTTTCCCAAAAGTACTGTTATTTAAATTGTATTTTTCCCTTTCACCCAAGAATCATTTAATAGGGCATTTAAAAATTTCCATGTGAGAGGACCATTTTTTTTTCTTATTTTATTCATAATCTCCACTTCCTTTGCATTGTGATTAAAGATTGTGATTCATATTTATACCTTACAGAACTTGTGACCTATAAACACTTGTTTAGAATATCCAATATACACTTGAGAAGAAGTAGTATTGTCTACCATTAGTATATAAAGCTTGATATATAGTCATAATATCAACCTTGTTCATTGTGTTTAGTTCTTATGTATCATTACTAATATTTTGTTTATTGGATCTGTCTTCTACTAAGAATGCTTGTTAAAGGCTCCTGTTATTAGTCTTTTTCTATGTATGTCTCCCTGCATATTAGGAAGTTTTTTCTTCACAAAAACTACTGCTGTGTTATTTGAAGCATACATATATAACTGTTATATTTGCATTGTGAACTGTAGCTTTTACAAATAAAAATTTCTCTTAAAGGCACATTTCTTTTATATTTTTATTTTTGTAGGTTTCTTGCTTTCACTTAATGTAGAGTATTAAATGTTCACTTGAATATATTCTCACTTGGACACCTTGTAGAATCAACATTTAGGTTGATTCTGCCTAAATACTTGATTCCACATCTTTGCTATTGTGAATTGTGCTGCAATAAATATACAAGTTCAGGTGTCTTTTGATACAATAATTTCCTTTCCTTTTGGTAGATACCCAATAGTGGGATTGCTGAATCAAATGGCAAGTCTATTTTTAGTTCTTTGAGAAATCTCCATATGTTTTTCAATAGAACTTGCATTATTATAATTTACATTCCCACCAACAGTATATAAGTGTTCCCCTTTCTATGGATCCTCACCAATACCTGTTAGTCTTCATCTCTAAAAAGTTTATTCCTCCATTTCTTTCCAAGTTCTATCCAATCTTATTACATTTTGTCCATTTTGATTTTTATATTTTTGTTTCTTAGAACAAAAAATATTCTGTTAGAGTTTACATTTATGATTCAAAATGTTTTTTCACATCCTCAAGGATTTTAGCGTATTTAATTTGGTTTTCTGCATAACAGTTAACTATAGCTAAATAGATATAAATTGCTAGTTCAATGGTACCTTCTTTTGTCATTGTTGAAAAGTCTAGTTTCTATACTGGAATTTCTATTTTTGATGAGCGTTTGTGATGGGTTTATTCTAAGCATTTTTTTTAAAAGTTTGAATCTCCAAATTTTCTGCTTTTGTTTTGTCCATGCCTTTATCATCAAGTTGTCAAAGAACATTTCCCCCTTTCTTTGTTGTGCCTTTTTCCTCTATAAACTAAGCATTTAAAGATGATCATTTCTAAAAACATGTCTTTTAAGCTCATTGACTGTAGCAAGTGCTCTGATCACCAAGGTACGTTTTCAACAAAATATGTTTATTTTTAGTATCTACTAAGATCATCAGTTTAAAACTGTTTAGTTGATTTTTTAGTATCTAAAGCCTACTCTTAGAGCACATTTGCACTACAGGGATACATTACATAGTGGTGAAGTTTGGGCTTTTAGTTTACCCATCACCTGAATAGAGTGCATTGTACACAACAGGTAGTATTTCATCCCTACCCCACTCCCACCTTCCCACCTTTTAGAGTCTGCAATGTCTATTTTTCCTCTTTGTACATTCATGTGTACCCACTTTTCAGCTCCCACTTATAAATGAGAATTATGCAATTTTTAACTTCTTGTTTCTGAGTCATTTCACTTAGAATAATGACCTGAAGCTCCACCTATGTTGCTGCAAAGACATGATTTTATTCATTTTTATGGCTGTATCTTACTCCCTGTGTGTGTGCATGCATATGTATGTGTGCATATTTGCAAGTTATAATAATGATATATATACAGCACAGGCTTAATAGCCATGACATTCAAATATTATTACAAATCAATAGGAAAAATGCTAACTACAAAATAAAATGTCAAATAATATGAAATGCATTTCATAAATGGATAAAAACAAAACGCTGGAAAATATAAGAAAAACATTTAACCTCGTAACTGATTGGGGAAAAGTAAATTAAAATAATGAGACACTCGTTTTCAAACTCTCTATAAAATATCAACAATATTGATCATATCTATTGTTGACCTGTGTGGAAAAAAAGAGCCTTTATGGGTATAATTTTTACAGATGACATTTGATATATCTATCAAAATCAATTAGTGCATACCTTTTCACCATTGAACCCAGGGATTTCATTTTTAGGAATATATCCTACAAAATTATTAACACAAATTTTAAGAGGCATACATATAGAGATGTTTGCTGTAGTATTATTAACATTATTTCAAGACAAATAAATAGAGCAAATTTTAGTATATTTTTAATTTTTATAAGTAAATGAAAACATGTGTGTGTCCATGCTATTACTCATACCTATACAGAGAAAGCTGTAGAGAGTTTAAAAACAACAAATTATCAGGAATTTTTTGTTGTTGTTTTTAGATGGAGTCTCCTTCCATTGCCAGGCTGGAGTGCAGTGGCACAATCTCTGCTCACTGCAACCTCAGACTACTGCCTCAGCCTCCTGAGTAGCTGGGACTACAGGCTCGCACCCCCACACCCAGTTAATTTTTGTATTTTTAGTAGAGATGGGGTTTCACAATGTTGGCCAGGATGGTCTCGATCTCCCAAACTTGTGATCCGCCCGCCTCAGCCTCCCAAAGTGCTGGGATTACAGGCATGAGCCACCACGCCCGGCCCTATCAGGGATTTTTACCTCCTTAGTGGCTGGGATTACATGTTTGAGGAGAGGAAAAGAAATGGGGATTTTCCACTTTTATTCTACAGACTTCGGACTGTATTGTTTTATTTACACCTAGTAATGTTTACCACTATAGTTTTATTAAGTTTTATATTGCTTTTACAATGACAAAGTTTTGGCTTATTTCTTTATAATTACTAATTTTTCTTTTAATTTTGCTTATGGTGAAGGCTTCAAGTTTTTTTCAAATATTCTCTCACTCCTTGCATAGTTACAGAAAGTACGAGTTTTAGTTATTGGCTTAAATTATCAGAATAAAAGCTACCTGCAGCTCTTTTTGGGTATGCATCTAAGTTTATGATTACAAACAGTAAGGAAGCATGCAAGTTTTGTGTCTGATGTACATAGTGGTTGGACATCATCTTTCCTCTTATTCTCTGTTTTTCTTTCCTATTGGTTAGGATGTGGTAATTACCTCAGACCAAGGAAATAAGGAAAATACCCTAGGGATGGTTGAAAAATGAGACGGAAAAAAAATGGGCTCCTGACTTCTAATAGCAGAGCCACAATACTTTCTTAAATATATATATGTGTGTGTATGTATGTGTGTGTGTGTATGTATGTATATATATATATATATATACACATACACACACTATATATAAATAAATATGCATATATATCTGCATATTTATGTAAATACACTTATAATTACAAAATATAGCAATAAATTATATTAGGTAAAGTTGAAGGTAGAAAGACTCCTCTGTATTGATATTTTCTCTGTACTTCATTGTAAGATTTATTTCTTGAAGTATATTCTGTGTTGATAAAAATTGTTTAGGATTTTAATTCAGATGTTTTAAATAATAAAGATATAAAGATAAATGCTTCAAGGACTTCCAAATGAAAATGTAATATATCTTTTTTTGAGAAATGTCTATTCGATGTTTTGCCCATTATTAAATCAGATTAACCTAAGATCAAGGTGCTAGTGTCTTGTGGGGGCCTTCTTGCTGTGTCATAATGTGGTAGAAGGCATAAAGTGGGTGAAAGACAGACAAAAGTGAGGCTGATATCCTACTTTTATGAGGAACCCGGTCCTGTGATAATGGTATTAATCCATTCATGAGGGTAGTGGCCTCATGACCCAAAACTTTAGATGACATGGTTAAACCATGACACTCTTTCAATAAAAGGCATTCTAACCAAAACTAATTAGATTTGAGGAACGAAAATATAAATAGGTATAAAACAATTGAGGAAAAAAAGTGTAGCAAAATTAAGGAATTATAAAATTCCCTTGAGAGTCATTTTAGAAGGTTTAAAACATCTGAACAGTGATAATCTTTAATTTTCCCCATTAGGCTGGCTTATATTTTCTACTTAGTGTTCAATAAAATGAAAGCCATTTACCAAACACTCAGCTCCAAATATTCACTAATCAATAGACAATTCCCTCTGACTGAGGCTAGGATAAAAATAATGCGTGGAATAAACTACAATCTTTACATTTATTCCATTCTTCACTTTATCTGTACTCTCTTGTGATATAATCATTTTAAATACTTAGTGATCTTTTGTGGAAAAAATAATTACATACAATTACATATAAATTTATTTTTTCAAGGTATTTTACAATAAAAACTCTTTTTTTTCTATTATGGCCAGCCTATAAACTCAAACCAGTACAATAAAGAATTTAGATGAACAATGAAACTAATATTTATTATGCAGTTCCATTGATATTCATATGCCAGACGTTTTACCATTTTTGCAACACAAGCTTATGTATGCATTCTTATCCCTATTTTACAGGTGAGAAAACTGAATTTCCAAGAAATTAAATGTTATCTAAGGTCACATAGTGAATTAGCTGGTAAGTGATTAATTCCGCATTTTTAAAGAAGCCTCTAAAACATTAACCATCCACTTTTTTTTTTCTATCCATAAGATAATGTAGAAGTATGGAAGTATGTTTTTTAAAATTTTTTTCAGACATATTTGTCTCAAATCATCTAAAATATGTATAAAATAATTACAATGAATAAATGAATTAAAATTATATATATTCATTATACATACTTGAAATGTAAGTTTAGCATTTTGTGGAAATACATTCTTTTTAATTATATTGAAGGTTGTCCATTTCTTTTTAGAAAGAGAGATTTGATTCTCAATTTGTCTGGTTTATCTTCCCTAAAATATGGGCCCATCACTTGCATGCTAATTTTTACATGTGTTGGACTTTATATTTTGCTCTTACTTTTATGCTACTTTAAATCTCCAGTTGACAAAAATGAACTAGTGTCTCAGAAATGGTTCAGTAAAACAATTAGCAATAAAAAGCATTGTATGAATTATATAACTCAGAAGAATATCTCAAATTATATCCAGCATGAGAGTCTGTCATGAAAAAAGTAAAATCTGTTTATGTAGTGATTAACATAGATAAATGTGTGAATATTTGCATAATAACCTAAGATGAGGATTACAAATAAGATATATGATAGTAAATATCTGAACAATGGATACTATTAGACTCAGGAGCTATTTGTAGACTGGCATAAAGTCAATAAAATCTTTATAATTAAAAATTAAAACCTAACACCGCAAAAATCATAGAAGAAAACCTAAGCAATACCATTGAGGACATAGGCATGGGCAAGGACTTCATGACTGAGAAACCAAAAGCAATGGCAACAAAAGCCAAAATAGGCAAATGGGTTCTAATTAAACTAAAGAGCTTCTGCACAGCAAAAGAAACTATTATTAGAGTGAACTGGCAACCAACAGAATGGGAAAAAAATTTTGCAATCTACCCTTCTGACAAAGGGCTCATATCCAGAATATACAAAGAACTTAAACAAATTTACAAGAAAAGGCAAACAACCCTATCAAAAAGTGGGTTAAGGATATGAACAGACACTTCTCAAAAGAACACATTTATGCAGCCAACAAACATATGAAAAAAAGCTCATCATCACTGGTCATTAGAGAAATGCAAATCAAAACTGCATTGAGATACCATCTCATGCCAGTTAGAATGGTGATCATTAAAAAATCAGGAGACAACAGATGCTGGAGAGGATGTGGAGAAATAGAAATGCTTCTACACTGTTAAATTAGTTCAACCATTGTGGAAGACAGTGTGGCGATTCCTCAAAGATCTAGAACTAGAAATACTATTTGACCCAGCAATCCCATTTCTGGGTATATACCCAAAATATTATAAATTATTCTGTTATGAAGACACATGCACACGTATGTTTATTGCTGCTCTGTTCACTATAGTATAGACTTGGAACCAACCCAAATGGCCATTAATGAGAGACTGGATAAAGAAAATGCAGCACATATACACCATGGAATACTATGCAATCATAAAAAAATGAGTTCATGTCCTTCGCAGGGACATGGATAAAGCTGGAAACCATCATTCTCAGCAAACTGACACAAGAACAGAAAACCAAACACCGAATGTTCTCACTGATAAGTAGGTGTTGAACAATGAGAACTAATGAACACAGGGAGGGAAACATCACACACCGGGGCCTGTCGGGGTTTGGGGTGCTAGGGAAGGGATAGCAGGGGCTGAGGGTATAGGAGAGGGATAGCATTAGGAGAAATACCTAATGTAGATGATGGGGTAATGGATGCAGCAAACTACCATGGCACGTGTACACCTATGTAACAAACCTGCACATTCTGTACATGTACCCCAGAATTTAAAGTATATAAAAAAAGAATAAACATTAACAGATGAAATGAAAAAAAAATTAAAAACATAGAATGACTTAAAGATTTTTTTCTTGAATTAGTAAAAAAATCCAGTAAAAAAAGATTAATTTTTAAAACAAAGATAGAGAAAATCTTAAAACTATAGTTATATCATTCAAAATTGTAGTCCTGAGACTTACATCATGATATGGCAAGGTATTTGCAAAATCAGGTAGAAAATTAAAGATTAATGTTGGATTTAAAGAGAAATCAGAAGTTAATGAAAAAATATGTAACATTTTTCTTACTAAATTATGTTTGTCACCACATAGTGGTAATACATACAATATAGAATGCAATTTCTATCAGATGATCATGCCCCCAGATGTGTTGGTTTATTGCTATGCGGTCCTTGTGGTACAGAATTTGACTATGTTCTTGTAACAGATGTGGTGCTTATGTCAAGGAGAAAGTCTTGGTTAATATTTGATCTGTTACTAAAAACACAATCCCCTGGAAAAGAGATGTTTCATTTAGTTTACTGGTATTTTGGGAGTCATAATTCAGCTGGAGACAGGGGCTTTAATATCAGTAGCAATATAGAATCAACAATGTGAGTAGCAATAAAGGGCACTGCTGTATGAAGAGACGCTGGCTCTGGGTACCCAGCCACATTGAGCTTTATTCACAGACGATTCTTGGTAGTTGAAATGAGATTTCTGGATCATGTTCCAGCGATGAAACAGTAACTATCTTAAATGTACTTAAAGCATATTCTCTTGGTCTACATCTTTTCAGCCTGTTGAATGAAAATAAAGGCAGGAAGTACAGGCCTAATTTCCCATATGGATTCTTCTGCACATCAAAGATAAAGATGCCACTCAAAATTAAGTAATGAAATATAAGATAAACCAATTTCTTAATAAACACTTCTAATATTGAAAGTTTGAATATGCCTGTGATTTTATGTGACTTGCTTAAGTGATGTAGATTAGTGATACAATCAGCATGTTGCAAAGGCTAAACCTATCATTGTAGAACAAAATATTATTTTAATATTAGGGATCTGAAGACTTTTTTTCTTAATAGAAATGAATATGAAAATAAAAGCCATTTAAGAATAGATAACTAGATTGTTGAAAATTTTGGTTCCCCCCACCTTAAATCTGTATTACTTGATCCACTCACTAAAGAAACTGATAATAAATTATTGGGCTTATATTAAAATCACACCCAATAATACTACAAAGCATGAGAAACCCTGTTGAGTACTGAATCCACCCAAAGAGTGGATTGGGAATTCATTTGATATTTCCCTTTCAGTTGAACTAGTTAACTTAGCAGCTATTTACTGAAATATACCTACTTAACTTGTCATCTAGACAGAAGCCCTGAAAGGAGTTGTTGAATTCATTTGAATTCAACTCACCAGAGCTACCTGACAGAGCTGCCATATTTTGGCTGCATTTCCTAGTGATCTACAATTGTAACTTAAGATGTTTTACTTAATGGAAGTAAAAAATAAGAAATACAAAAAAAATCCTGATTCATACTCAAACTCTCCAAGGTGAAAAAGGATAAAATGTATTTTTCATGTTTACTCTTAAGAAATAGTTATAGCTATTAGAAATACACACACGTCTGTGTGTGTATATATCTATGTATACATAAACACACTCTAATGTCTGAAGAGACCAAGTGTTTGAATGCATGAATGCAGAGCATGAGCTCTTTGTATTATACAGTATAGCTCTCTCCCTCTTTCCTTTCTTCTCTTGACCCAGAGAACATGTACAGTAGGGAAAGAGTCCTTATAGCTAGTCATGCATTCACTTTGTAATTTCAGATCAGCCAGTTCAAAAGAGAAACTATTGTAGCTTCAGGGCTTTCACATATAAATGGCCAATTTCTTCCAAAAAATGACTTTAGAAGGATAAGTGAAAAGTACAAAAAATAAAGTATCATATGATAAAGAAATAATATAAATGGCAAAACTAGTCCAAATATTTGTGCTAGAAGGTTGCTCATGTATCATCTATTGACTATTTTAGAGGCCTAGAGAGTTTAATCTCTTACTCTGAAACACATAATCAGAAAAAGGCAAATCAGAGACTGCAACTCAGTTCTTTGGTCTTTCTCAAATTTCACTTCTCATTCTCCTCTATTCTGCACTGTTTCTTTGTTTTGCTTTCATCTAGGTTGCTCTTCAAAGGTACAACAAATGCTTTTCTGAAGATACTTTGTAAATCCGTTTAATATAATACTAATCCTATTGTAAATGAATGAGACTAACCCTTACATTAAAAAACCCTACCTTGAAAGTTTTGTGTTATCAAGAAGTCGAAGGTGATAAAAGTAACCATGTAACCAATTTGGATTACGAATTTGAATTTTCATATATTGGTACAATCTGTATTGAAGAGTTATTGAATCTGCTGAGGTTCCTTGTTCTTCTTGTACCACAGTCCCTTGAAAAGCTTGAGGGTCTCAAGGGAGCATTTGACATTTTTTTAATAAACTCAGTGCTGCTGCTGCTGCTGCTGCTGTGTCCTCCTCACCAAGTGCCACAGCTTCCACTATAGCCCATGGCACTGGTGCCAAGTGTCTTGGAAATTAGAATCACCTGCAGGAGTATCGCATATCTTGATGCCAAAGATGCATGCATTATTAATTAAATTAGACTATCTAGGGGGCAAAAACCAGGCGTGGCCACATTATTAAAAACCCCAAGTGATTCAAAGGGTAGCAAAGTTTAAAACTAGCTGACCTATGTCTAGGAACTGCCAGCTACCCAAACTTCGTAGCAGCCTAAGGGGTAAATGGAGTATAATTGTTTTACCTGCCTTTCCTATTATAATCTGTTCTTGGGTGAACATGTTAGTTTCCTCTTGGCTCTCAGACTCACATAAACCTTTTTCATTTTACCCTCTATTCTGTCAAGGGCTGGAAGCCTTGAAACTATTTTTCTGAACCTCTCTACTCACAGGATTTGATTATATTCTGCCAATGGGAGGCCTTAGCAGCTGACTAGAAGCCAAGAAGAGATAAGTCATTTTCTTCTACTCTGGCTCTGGCAGCATCTGTGATATCACCAGTGATCTGAGCAGCCACAGAGGGACTGCAGGCTCCTGGATTCTCACTCAATGCTTTCAGTGAAAGTTTCAGTTGTCATGGTGTTCCAGCCCTTACGGTCTTGGGCACTGCCACCTTCCTTTCTTTCTTTTCAGCCCGTTTTAGCAGCTTCTTGCATTTCCTTGCATTTCTTTTTCCTATGGCTTTGCCTTCTTTCTAACAATTTAGAAACATTTAACTATATTAAATCTCTCTGAAATATTTAGAGTGCTTTTTGATTGGATAATTAGATACCAATGGATAAAGTGGAGTGCCAAAGCTGTGCTTATTGAGTCTCTGTGTCTCAATGATGAGTTATTAATGAGACAGCTTTCCCTGGTTTTTATTTGCAGCATTCTCTCTCTCTTGTCCAGGGTACTACTTCTAGGGACAGAGCCCTATTGATAGACTTATTCAGAATCTTTCCTCTGACAGTAGATAGTTTCACTGCATCAAACTTGTCATGCCACTTTCCCTTTACACGAAGCCTCAATTTCAAGACAATTATCAGGGCCTCTGCTCCTGTGCTTCTGGTAGTCTTACACTCTCAGTTTACTAACACATCTGAACCTCGTTGTTGGATATAGAACATAGGCTGAAGTTGGGACACTTACTCTATTGTCTGGTTTCTCAATTTCAATCTAATTTATTTAAGTTCCAGTGAAAGCATTCATTCACAAATTTTATTGTATAAGAGAATGACACTGAGAGCTCATTGAAATGCAGATTCCCTGGCCACCCTCTCCATCAGCCAGACAGTCATACAGTAAGACTTGCACCACTTAGGAACGTGTGCTTTTAACAAGCACACAGGAAGAAGATCTTGAAAGAAGGAGTCAAGTGACAATATATTAAGAATGACTGCCCCAGTGCCTATTTTTTTAACCTTATTTTCTTTCTACACACTTTAAGTATTTGACTGTCATTTTATACAAAAATCTAAACTGAAACTTCTGTTGCTTGTCACATATCACATATTTTAGAAAAATCAATGAAGTAGCAAAAAGCAAGGCATACTGAGTTGAATTTGGAAGCAGAAACACCTGAAATGGTGACAGTGGTGTATGCAAAGCCAGTACAACTCATACAATGTCTTTAGATGAATTAAAAAGAAAAAAGCACTTCTCCTGGGCTATTGAATATGAAAAAAGAAAAAGAAAAAAGAATGAAAGTACACTCTCCAGGTGGATACTTCTTATAGGCACATGGCTTATAAAAGGGATATTCTCTCTGAAGAAAGAAAGAGATATTATTTCCCTCAGTAGGACATGATCCCACATGAAGACACATGCTTGACAAACGGAGCAAGTTTCTACTGCTGCTCACCACCTCTGCCAGGAATCTTCATTCTTCACTGTCATACCCTGGGGGACATCGAGGGAGAAGTATAATGTCCTGAATCTGGATGGAGGAATTCAAAGGAAAGGTTTGTACGCAGGTGACTGACATTCTTTAAGGAGTAGAAAGAGTAATTGCATTTATGGAAAAATATGGATGGAATAGTGAGTGTGTTAGAAAGAGAAACAATGCCACAAAATGTCACTGAAGCCACTATAGGAGCTCAGGGAGAAGGTGCTGCAGTGCTGATTGTGCAAAGACGATCAATAGATTCACACACTAGTTCAATAACGGTTTGAATCTATTGATCATCAGTTAGATATTGTACTGCTACTTCTATTGCTATGTTCTGAGCACTTCATTTCCTACTTCCTAAATTATTACTTGCTCTGTAATCAAGTGTGTTCTGACCTGCGATTCATAGAACATGTTATTATGATCTTATAGAACACCGTTTATCTTATAACGTATGTTTTTCTTCTCATAGGGTCTACTTCTAAATTCCTAAAACTTAACGTTTGATTGTATGTTCAAAACAAAGTTAGTGAAGACCATGCTCCTCCTCCTTCTTCCTCTTCCCCTTCTGATTCTTCTCCTCCTCGTTCTTCTTCCTCCTCTTCTTCTTCCTTCTTTCTTCTTTCTTT
This sequence comes from Cebus imitator, assembly GCF_001604975.1. Taxonomy (NCBI): domain Eukaryota; kingdom Metazoa; phylum Chordata; class Mammalia; order Primates; family Cebidae; genus Cebus; species Cebus imitator. Next base: position 1,988,184 of record NW_016107634.1, read on the forward strand.
AGCTTCATTTGCCACTTCTATTAGGTTCCTAGGGCTGCTGTAACAACAGTGGCTTAAAACTACAGAAATCTATCTATCTTCTCACATTTCTGGAGGCTGAAAATTCAAAAATGAAGATATGTACAAGGCTACACTTCCACGTCCTCCAAAGCATGCATGGTAAAAATTGGATCCATGCCTCTCTCCTGGCTTCTGGTATTGCAAGCAATCTTTGACATTCCTCAGCTTACAGCTACACCACTTCACCTTTACCTGGAAACATTCTCTCTAGGTGTATCACTGTATTTCTGTGTCTCCATTTCCTATGTGTATACAGACACCAGTCATTGGATTTAGGGCCACCCTAATCCAGTATCACCTCATCTTAACTACAGGTACAGAGGGCTAGGATTTCAACATATTTCTTTGCAGAACTCAATTCAACAAATTATTTTTGTGACATTTGCTATTGTCTATGTCTTCCCTCTAAGATATTTCTTGACTAATATCTCTGTCTTTTCAAATGTCCCTCTCTTGGTCTTCTTCCTAATGGGAAAATAGAATAGAAGTGGGGACAGTGGTTCCCAACAAGTGGTGATTTTGTTCCACAGGACATATTTGGCAATGACTAGAGAAATTTTTGGTTGTCACAACTAAAGGATGAGGGAGTTGCTGTTGGCATCCCCTGGGCAGGAACACTGCTAAACATCCTGCAATGCACAGAACACCATACCCCCTAAATTCTCTCAGTAAAGAATTATCTGGTCCCAAATGTCAATAGCACTGAGGTTGAAAAACCTTGATCCAGAGGTTTCCAGGACTATTAGAACATGAATTCTCTCAGATGGCTATCTCACATCAGAGCGCACATTGCTAGCAGAGAGATGTGATGAGGAATTTGGAAGTATAGACCTGGGACTGCTTCTATGCCCAAACACATTACCTCACAGCTTGGTCTTTCTATAGTACTGATTGTCAAGCACAGCTGACAAAACCATCTGGGGAACTTAGAAACATGACAAAAACTCAGGCCCCACTCTGTGCTATTGAACCAAAATTGATGGTGGATCGCAGAATCTATCCTTTTGATGTGTACAGTCTAAAGAGTAAGTTGGAGAGTAACAAAAATACACAAGCGAAATATCGCTAACTTTTCTTGGAAAGGAGGTAGCCTAGAGGGAACCCAGTGGAAAAGAACAATAGAAATGTAGCCTTACTAAAAAAAAGTAATATAACTAAAAAATATAATTAAATATAATTAAAAATAGCTTATAAAAGTGTCAAGCAAAGAAAAAACTTCTCTCTTCATTTTTTAAATTGCAGATTAAGTTAGAAATAGATAAGTCTCTGATTTAGAGAGTTTCAAAGATTAGAGTAGCTGTGTAAAGATACCGCCAGATACCCATCAGTTTAGCGTAATTCCCCACTAGGGCCAGCTGGAGCATGGCGCTCCTGGCGCCACATTCACTAGAGTACTTCCTGAGTGCCGTATGGCCTTGATACAGGGTCCCATGAGCCCAGAAGCCTGCTTCCATTCATAGTGTGATTTGACTGACACCTCAAATCAAGACTACCAAAAACAGTGTCTGACAAATATTATGCACTCAACGTATATATGTTAAATCAATAAATAAACACTCTAAAATGCAAAGGAAATCTTAATCCTAATCCTCCTCCTGACCACTGGAACACAGAATGTTCCAAGTTATCAAAAGTGCACAAGTAACACTTGTTATCCTGAGGGAACCCTCTAGAATAAAGAGTAATCTGCAACAGATAGCATTATTCCTGACATGTTGAACAAGTGAGATGAGTGGGATGTCATAAAGTGGAAATGTGTTTTGGTCTCCCACTGTCTTTGTAAATGAATTAACATATTCTAAGTTGCAATGCACAGTCTCTATTTGCCAATGAGAAAGGCTGGCCCTCTATTTTGTCAGATGATAGAACCTGGTCAGCTCAGGGGTAGTGCTGGCTGGACTCTTCCTTTTCTTGTTCCACTTTCCCTTTGCTGCAAACTAGGGCTTTTGGTCCATCTTGGATTGAACCAAGCAAGAAGAGGATAAACTTTTCTTGATTAAGAGAACCATTAACTAACTAGTTCTACTAAGCTTGCCTAATATTTAAACCTTTTTTTCCCGGGCACTTGTCTTGGTCCTTCAGATGCCCCCTCCATCCCTCCACTGGGGCAATCCAGTTGGGCTGTTCACATCTTCCACATTAGGAAGCCACTCCCAACCTAGACTCCTGTTTTCTCTTGAATCCATTCCACACAGAACTCTCCCTGTTAAAATTCCCACCACTACTCCAAACATAATAATGGACAAGGTTCAAAGAACTCCAAGTAAGCCTGCCCACTCAACTCTGGACCTTAGGAAAATTCATGAGGGAAAACTTGTCCATTCTTCAAGATGCTGCCTTTGGGTTTTGGTCATAGTGAATGTTGTATTGACATTTCAGTTCTCTCTCATTCTCCCTCTCCTCCTCCTCTTCCTCCTCCTCCTCCTCCTTCTCTTTCTCCTTCCCTCTCTCTCCCTGTTTTCCTGCCCTCTTTCTCCCCTTCCCTCTCAATGCTTCATGCTACTAGCTATCATCTCAAGGCTGCCTGTCAATCAGCTTTGACATGAAAAGAGGTACCCCCTTCTCCTTCTTAGTAGGATAAACCTAAGGGTGTAAAAAGCAACTCTTCACAATCTACAATTTAACTTAACCTGATCTACCTTCCTTGTGAATTTGAGAGGCTTCTCACCACCCTAGGACACCTCCTGGGAAGTGTCCACTCAGCAGTCTGGCACATCACTTTGAAATTCCACATCTTTTGGGTCCTACTGATTTAACTGAAACTGAGAAACAAAGAGCCCAATTGCATAAGCATTATCTCAGTAATTAAGAGTCTTCTTTTTTTGATAATAGGTAGTGATTCAGTAATTGATAAATGGCTAACCTCAGGTTATTTTTCCATTTTTATGTTTAACTTAGAGTAATAATTAAACTAAAAAGTGTAGTGACATCCAGTCATAGCTATGGAAGTTCTTCTTGGCCAGGACACCATTTTTTAAAGCCTACACAGATTTATTAAATAATCTCTTTAAACAGCCTATAGGGTGCTCAAATCTAAATCTATATCCATAAAACTGAAATAAACATTCTTACTAAAATATCTAAAATAACTGTTAGTTTGGAATTCAAGTAGCCAATCCACTAATCCAAGTAAGTTTATAAAATGAAGCATTGGCAGTATTCCATGCAGCAGCCAGAGGTAATGCAAGTTGTGTTAAGATTTGCCTTACCTGATCCTCCAATGTCTTCCAACTGGACCTTGAATGAAATCCTAGGTCCTTAGCATAGCCTTCAAGGCCTTAATGTAATTTGGCTCCTCCCTACATCCAGGTCTTTTTTCCTGCTACTCCCTCCTTAAGTCATTTTCTTCCAGATATACTAGCTTTCCATATACCTCTTTAGCTTGTTACTGTTAAGGCCTCTGCACTTTATGATGCTTCCTCCACAGTGCTTCTCAACTGAAAGCAATGTCCCTCCTCCCCCATGAGATACTTAGTAAGGTCTGGAGACAATTTGGTCATAACAATTGGGCTGAGGAATGAAGGTGCTGTCAGCATCTACTGGGTAGACAGTAATAATGGTGCTAAACATCCTGCAGTCACAGTACAGACCTTCCAACAAATTATCATCTGGCTTCAAGTGTCAATAGTCCTGAGCTGGAAAAACTCTTCTGTCTCTGCAGTAATCTGTCTGCTGATCTTTGTATGTCTGGTACTTTTCATTCTAGCCTCAGCTCAAGCCTTCAGCAAAATGTTCTTCCAACCACCCAGGCTGACATAGCCCAGATCCTACTCCACCCCTGCTTAGGTCATCACTGTGTTATTTTCACTATTTTAAAGTTTATTGTTTTATTGTCCCAGTTTCCAGCTCTAGAAGGAGATTCCTTGGTCTTCGTGTCCACTGCTACATACCGAGCATCTGAGCAGAGCAGGGCACACAGTAACATCTATTAAGTGATGGATTAGTGAATTCCAGAGGGGAGGGCACATAAACATGAGTTAATAGGTAGCTGAAATCTTTTCTAAAGTTGTTTTTTTTTTCTCAGAAACACTTTGCTGAGCTAAAGAGGAAGAAGAAAGAATTCAATAATTGATTGACAAAAACAACAGGGAGTTTCGGATGGAATGGATTAGCAGGTCAAGCTTTGCAATGGCATCACTGATGTCCTAAAGCTAGGAAACTTGGAAGAAAACTAGAGCAAAACCCACACTAATATTACAGTAAAAATAACATGTTCACGAAATTGGCAACTCACGCCTCTGTGACATAACTGAGCACTCTTGTGAAAAAAATCTTACTGAATGAGCAGCAAAATGGGGAAAGTTCATTAAGTTTCTTGTGAAGACAGGAGGAAACCCACTTAAAGAACAATGCAGGAGGTAGGAAATTTACTTCCATTTTACTTAGGGTTAAGTCAGTCCATTTGCTATAAATTAACATCAAATCAGTTGTTTATGAGTCTCAGCTTTCTAGATCAACTTCTTTCCGATTTGGTACCTGAATAGTAAAGATGGCATCCTTATTCCTCACTAGTTCAATGGCTCGGTCTTCAACCTCTGTTGACTGTTCAACTCAGAGGGACAAGGACATTACCTTATGCAATCAGAATGCTGCTGAAATTTGCTCATTTTTAGCCATTGTCCACTCATGTCTAACAACTTTTAAGAATCAAGGTTTTTCCATTTTTCAAAACACTGTATATGCAGGAGTGTGGGGTGGAGGTGGGGAGAAGACACCAGGAGTAGAAAAATTAAATCCGTATGTCATGAAAGAATCTGATTCACCCCAGTTTTACCTTTAGCCAAGGAGTAGAAGCTCTATGGGTTGATGCTGGGAGTCTGTGAACTTCTCAAAATTAAAGTCGGAATAATGTTTATGTCTTGTTCTGAGAAAGGTCTCCACCATTCTGCTGGAAGCTCTAACATTTACACTCTTTAGGTAGTTGGCACTCTGAAAATATTCCCTATTTGGTGACATAGCAGTCAGTTATAAAATTAGTATAAACTGCAGACAATTTTGATGAACTTGGTAGAATTGGGCGATACGTTATTCACGTGTTTCCGTTTTAGAAAGTACAGAGATTTAGCAAAGAAGGCTATGACTCACCAAGAGCCACATGGAATCTTTGAGCTGGTGGCAAACTATTCCTGGGCATCCTGTGATTTCCTCCAAGTAGAGAAGTGAGGTACAGAGAAGAGGACAGGTGTTTTCTCCCTAGGGTAAGAGTTCTAGCAAGTAAAATAGAACAAGTTCAAAAGATTAGACTCCTTCGGTTTTATCCAACCCGATTTTTGTTCTTTTCAAATATCATGTTACTTTACAAAATAAGGGAAACTATTTAGTGAAGATACCTGTGATTAAGGTTCATGTGAAGGAGTGAGGAGAACTATGGAAAAAGAGGACTGCTTCAGACGGGAATGATGAATGAACAGTGGGAAAGCAGGGCAAACACAGGAAATTCCTCATTTGTTATAATTAAGCAGTTAACAGGTTGTAGAATCTGAATTTGGGGAAATAAAGAGCAACCAGTGCAAGCTTTGCACCCGCTGTTTTCTCATCACAAGTCCATCAGTCACACTTAAGAGAGAAGCTTAGGTTCTATTTTCCTTAAATCTGCTTGAAGCCTGTGGCAGGTGCACAGGGTGGGCAGTGGTCAGAATGCTGCCATGTAAACTTGTAGTATGTGGCAAGCACACAAATTTTTTAAAATGCTGGAACTTTTTTGAACAGGGTAATCTGTACCTTCCTAGACAAAGGCTTATTTATATTCTTTTGTCTTTTGCTTTACTTTACATAGAAATATGTAAGGCCTGCATAAAATTATCCCCTGCATAGAATAGAGGTGATGCAGAGACGAAGATACTTGTCATTTGACAATCTTGATCTATAAGAGTCAAACGAATTTTCTTTGAGGCTTTGATTTCCAGCTCTATGACAAAGGTTTTAGAGATAGTCGAGGTTACTTTAGTGACTAATGCTTCACTTTCCACATCAAAAGTAGTCTCATTGGATAGGAAGATGTGTGAATAGAACATATCTCCCCCTTTGAAGCTGTATATCAGATATGAAGGTGATAAAAAATACCAGATTATGTATAACTCTGTTGAAATGAAAAGATAAAGTAAGAATGTACAAAGAAGAAAAACCAATGACCACTAAGGCTAGATTCTACATCAAGAAAAACAAGAGATCCAAATGTGACTTTTTTCCCTAAGGAGGGGCAATCACCCTCACATGTTGAAAAATAACTATTGGGTTATAAGAAATATGGCTAGTAAAAAAAATTCAATAACCAAGTCTTGGGTTATGTAAAAAAAAAATAAAGAGGATGGTGAATGATTCAAATGATTCTTTGTGAAAACTCTATAAGCAATTCTGGATCACCTGTCAGAAGAAGAACAGATGAGGACATACAATCAGCCTGGTGAGCTGCTCTCCTTGAAGGCAAAGAAATGTCTCCCCACACTATGTTTATAGTGCTTGAGGGCACAGCAAATAAATGTGTTCTTTTCCTTTGATGTTCACATCTGTAGCTGTGGGATTCCACTCTGACCTTGGCACAGATGGCCAAGAAGCTATGATAGGCATTAATAGGGATTCCTTTGAGAGCCTGGCATAGATTCCCATAAGAATAGCTCAGTCTGCATATATTTATAGCAGATAGTCGCCCATATTCACAATTTGGGAAGTACTCAAAACCCTCTCTATTTTTTTTCTTATCATCATAATGCTGAAAAGTTTGAAAATGCCGCCAGCCAATTCCTTCTGAACTGGCTTTCTAAAGGTTCTTAATGTTTACGTTCATTACCCTAGTACCATACTGGTCCCAGCATCTTGTTATCTAGCTATCTGGTAGCACAGACTGGGTTTCTTCTTCTTCTTTCTTCTTCTTTCTTCTTTCTTCTTCTTTCTTCTTCTTCTTCTTTCTTCTTCTTCTTCTTTCTTCTTCTTTCTTCCTCTTCCTCCTCTTCTTCTTCTTTCCTCTTCTTCTCCTTCTCCTTCTCCTTCTCCTTCTCCTTCTCCTTCTTCTTCTTCTTCTTCCTCTTCTTCTTTTCTTCCTTTTTTTCTAATTCGGTGTCACATAGCAAAAGGTAATGAGCATAGACAACTTCTAATGCAGAGTGAAAGAACAGTGAACAGATACGGAAATATTCTGTTCTCATGCTCTGATGACGATAGTAGAAACCTGACTCATTAAACCCAAAGTACATATTTAGGGGAGATCAAAAGATATAAGGATGGCAGTTTAGAAATATTTGTTCTGGGTATGTTTTCAGGTAAGTTTTGAGATTCTACACTTCTCTGAGTCTTTCTGGTGCCTCAATTATTCTATCGAATTCACCTTTTCTTTATAGACAACAGCACTAAGATTGCTTAGTTCAATCTGAAGTGATTTTTCTCTAGGCCAATTGCACAGTTGTCAATCTGGGATCTCTCTTCACCTTCATCATGAATAGCCCCTTCTCCTGTCTTCCGTGTTAAAGAAGAAACCTACTTCCTGAATTACACATCTTCCTCTACCCATTGCTTCTTTGCAAAGAACACATAGCAAGTAAATTTTTTTTTTAATTTTGTAATTGACTCATACCTTGACATAAAATCTTAGGTAGGATGAATTTGCCTTTTAAATTTGAAAGCATTGTTTCATTTTAATCTAGCTTCTAGTGCTGTGGAAACATTCATTCTTTTATTCTTGTTTTCTATGTCATGAAGTGTTCTGTTTCCTTTTGTGAAAACTTTGAAACTCCTCTCTTGATCTCGTTTTTAAAATTTTACAATAATGTGTGTTGGTATAAGTTCATTTTCATGACATGAACTTGGGCATTATGTAGGTGTTTTTAATCAGCAAATTGTTTTCAATTTTCAGTACTTCTTTTGAATTAAATTTTCATGGATAATTTCTTACTGTCTGTTTTCTCTGTTGTCTTCAACAGAAACTTCCTATCTGTGAATATTTAAAATTTGGGGCTGATTCTCTAACTTTTTTTTTTTAACATTTTTGTTGTCTTTTAATTTTTGTTATTATACTACTTTCTGGTAGATTTCTGAGGCTTTATATTTTTAAATTTTTATTAGCATTTTAATTTCTGTTATTATGTTTTTAATTGTCAAGATTTGGGGGGGTGATATGGAAGTTATTATTTTCTGAATATCCTGATGTGCAATTTCAGTTCTTTCTTACGGAAATAATTTTTTATCACTCTGAAATATATATATTCACACACATGTATTTGTGGAATTTTCTCCCTACTCTTCATAATTTTTTCTTTCACTTTTATTTGTTCGGCTTTCTGTTTTCTCTCTGTTTTCATGTTGTAGATTCGGTTTAAATATCTGCTGATTATAAACTGTCTGTATTTGAGTGAAGTACGAGAACCCTGTTTGAAAGCCTTTCTCAATGCTTGGTTTTATTGCAGAATGATCTCTATTGACCCTTTATTTGTGTAAGTCCCAATTACTAGATTTATTATTATTATTCTCTTAGGATTGTCAGTTTTCCCATAAAGAAACATTCATTTTCTTTTTAGCTGAGAGTAATAAGCCCAGTTACCAGAGTTTTCCTGAATCCAAATATGAGAGAAGGTAGTGAGGTAATATCTTCTAAGGAGACTTTCATTTAATCTGTTTTTAGTAAGTTACTTGGCCTCACATGGTATTTAATACACACACATCTAATTCCTTTTCATTCAGCTTTTAGTTTTATAATAGTTTAAGAATGGAACTATTACCCAGTTGCACTTTTTATACAACTACTCAACTAATTCTATTGTCTCAAGTGCTCAAGCTCCATCCTGTACCCCCCTCCTCACTTTTATATCAATCCAGGCCTTCTAATTCCTGAGTTTTTCTAAAGTTCTTTGCCACAAATCAGCATGGTGCAGGGTCTGAGTTATCCCTTCATGAATTCTCTCCCTCTCCTTCTCTCCCTCCACCTCTTCTGTCAATCACATCATTCGTTTGTCTGTTGTTGGCATATTTGGTAGGGAAAAATAACCTGCACTCATCTTCCTTGCCAGAGTTCTGAACAACTTCAAAAATAAGAAAAAATAAATAGGATATGTAGAAAACAGAATAAACATTTGGAATGCTAATGCTGACAGTAAGTGTTTCTGTTATCTACAAGAAAGTGGACTTTGTAGTATGACAACATTTTACCCACTCTGTATTACTGAACTGGAGCTGACCTCCAGCCCTAAGGCAGAGCTACTCCTAGAGATCCAAAACACAGTATACATTATCTGCAGTCTGCTGGCTCATTAGAAGAAAAGGAAAGTGCCGGCCACTCATGCTCTGTTTCTCCTTCCAATAAGATAGAGTATTTTATCTTCTCTTGGACAGAGTGAATAGTAGGTAGCAAAAGGCCAAGAGAATTATGCCAAAGTGTTTCTTTTCACACAGAGGTAATTATCAGGAGAAAAGAAGAAATATTAGCACTGCCAATGTTGACCAGGTTTTGTTACCTTAATTCATTGGCTTAACTACTAAAGTTATGGTCAGTTAAAATGTGCTGCCTCCTTTGTGGGAAATGATTAGCTGTCCCTCACAAGAATCCTTTGCGATGCCACTCTACATTAAACAACTGCTTGTCTAGCTTTCTTCTCGGATGTGGGTCAGAAGAGCACATTAATTAAATCATTTCCAAGGCCACTCTGTACTCAAGGCTGAAAAATCACTCTTTATTCTATTTCCATTCTCAAATTATGTTTAGCCACTTTTTCAGAGGTCCTCGATGAGCTCAAATGACATCATAACTATGTTTTAATAATAAACTATATAAAGACACTGTAATAATAAAATTCCAACAGCACAGTGATGGTTTAGATACAAATATAAATCTCCTGCCATCATCAGATTCCCTTGGGGGAAAAAGAAAAAAACAGAGCCAACTATTAAATCCCCTTGTAAGGCAAAGCCAAAAGGTAAAAAGATGTATAGATCCACAATTAAATTATATTCCTTCTGTGTTACTAGTCCCCGGAAACTTAAGTCTACCTCAATTTTTTACTTCGGCTCTATTTCAAAGTTGAGTTGTATTTGTCTAGGTGTTCAAATGTAGTAGATAAAAGCAAAGAGTATAAATGAGATTTCCAGCATTTGAATCCCATGGAGATTACTTAATAGTGTGTGACCCTGGAGGAGTTTTTAACCACTTTTTCTCTCAGATACCTAATCTGTAAAATGGAAATATTAATAGCCATCTCAAAAAGATGATGTGAGTCACCTAAAGTAATATACGTTAACTCTTTAAAAGGTTTCTTGGCATATAATTAACTCAAGAAGGATTTAATTTACAATCTTCAGTGGCTTTAGCCTGAATCACCTTCCACAGGAATGGGTAGGACTCCTTTGAGCCCTTGGAAATAAAATTAACCAATACCAAGTTTCTAGAGTCGCTTATTTTTAAAATCCATTTCATTAACAGGACATCCTAGAGTATGACCACACCGACTGCATACCCACAAAATAATACAGAATCCTCAGAGCCCAGAGCAGTAATCCCAGGCAAAATTATGCTCCCAGAAGTCAGTATTTGGAGATGCCAAAGATCATATTGCATTCTCAATGGTAACTGATTGAGAGAACATAAATAGAGAAAATCCTTATTTAGCCATGCCATCATTCAAGTAATTCAGAATCCATGACCTATGAATTTAAACTTCCCATCAAGATGTTAATTTGGGTATGTGCATTTTCAGTAAATGGTGGAGGGTGGAGGGGCTCCACACGCACACTGACCATCTTTTCTATGGAGCCGCATTTGTGCAACAGCAGCCCTGCTTACCAGATATTTTAAACGTGGTTACTTTCTTTATTTTCCAGAATCTTCACAATGTCTTCATTTCCTTTCTTTGAATTCCATGTGTCTATGTATCTAGAGCAAAATAGAGAGAAAGACAGAGACAGAGAGACACCAGCTACTCTTTCCAAACACACTAAATATCTCCACCTTTCCAAGGGCAAAGTTATGAGGGGTAGAGAGAGGTTATGCTAACAGATCACCATCCACACAGAAGAATACCCCAAGAATGGGGATGAATTCCACCATTTTTTTTCTTTGATTTTATTTCATAGAAGTTACATTTGGTTTTGTGCATTTTTAAAAAATTTTTTGCTTTGATTTTTCTTTCTCTAATTTGTCTTCTTATACCTACTAATGTTCTTCCTCCTCCTTTCATTGGGCTAATTTGTTTTTCTTTTTGAGCCTTTTTGGATTGGACAATTGGCTCATTATTTTTACCCCAGATATATTTTCTGCCCCTATAATTTGCCTTTCCCAGAATGTCATCTAAATGGAATAAAACAACATATTGCCTTTAAGTCCATATTCTTCATTTAACCCAAAGTGAATTTGAGATTCACCCATGCATGCATCAGCACTTGGTATCTTCTGGTAATTGAGAAATATTTCATTATATGTAATTATCACAGTTATATATATTGACCTGTTGATGGATATTTGGATTGCTTTTAAACTTTGTTAATTATGAAGCCATTATAAATACGTGTATACAAGATAGAATTAAATACATATATAGAAGAGACTTAACAGAACATAATGCAGCTACAAAAAATAAAAATTAAAAAAGAAGTGATCCACTCACATTCACACATGCACCTAGTGGTAGAACTTGTACAAAGCTGAATTCAGTCTTAGGTAAAATGTGTAGGGTGTTTCAGTGGACATGACAATTCCTGTGACCTCATCTCTCAGGATCTACAGTCAAAATGATCAATTCTTATTCAGTTGTCTGCCTTCCTTCCCCTCCTTATCCATTTTATAATCCCAGGCTCCTCATTAATATGGATGTTAAGGCTCTAATTGTATAATACTTGTCATGGTATTAAACCAAAAGAAATTTTTACAAACACTTCTTGCTGGTTTTGCATTTTAAAGACTATAAATCTAAATCCTGTTACAGTAAAATAACAAACGTTCATTTACACACATTGCAATACCAGCTTCATCTGGAACACACTAATTGGTAACTATCATTTAGGATGAGTTGGGTAGAAACTTACTTGTATTCTATTTGTGAAAAAAAAAATACATCTCTGAGCAAATGAGTGATATTATACAAACTTCAGGAAATATAATTAACTACTTTAAGTAGTTAATTATATTAACTACTTTCAATTAACATAAAGCATCTGCTTTCAAAAGCTGACATGTTCATTACAAATCTTGTCTTTTCAATAAAGGAAGTCATGGATATTCACTAGGCAAACCTTTGCTAAAGTGGTTGAGACCTCACAGTAGCAGAATTTTATTTAATTAGAAATGTAAAAAAATCACACAATACAAATTAAGAGCCCACTCCACTATTTCAATTAATTGAAGAGAAATAGGTGGTTGGCCTAAGATTTTGACAAATTATATTGTGAATTCAGCCAGTCTTACAAAATGAAAAGAGCAAAAATAGTAATAGTTTGCACATGTATTTAAAGAAGCAGGTTTCCAAAAAGACCAAATTAAATTAAGCCTAACCCTGTAAATTATAAAGCAAAGAACCTTGAGGCCCATCCAAATGCTTACTTTCTCTTCTCTTTCTCTTTTCTATGGAGGCAACTACTACTGTTGGTTCTTCAAAACTCCTTTTGTGTGCCAACTTCCCTAGGAAAACTTTCCTGACCCAAGATCTCAATAAGATACCATTATTCTGTTCTTCCAAAGTACTTGCATAGTCCGTATTATAGTCCTTATCCCATGGCAATGCAATAGTTGGTTTATATGTCTAGACATTATACCCCAAAACCTCATACTAGGGTCATTAGACCTTACTAAGCTTACAGGTAGGAACCATGCTTTTCCTCATTACATTCTGACCCAAGTGCATAATCTGACACAGAGTAGGCACGTGATAACATTGTGGGGCATATAACTAGCTAGGATTTAAAGCCCTGGTCCCTAGAAATATTAAATCTAGAAATATTTTATATATTGAATGAATATTTTATCAGCACAATTTTTATTACTCATATATTTTATTTTACAGTGAGAGAGAGAGAGAGAGATTGAGAACTAAAAAAGAACTTATACCCAGAAGTGTTTTTTAAAAACTTATAGTCGTGGCTGGGCATGGTGGCTCATGCCTATAATCCCGGCACTTTGGCAGGCTGAGGTGGGTGGATCACCTGAGGTCAGGAGTTCAAGACCGGCTTGGTCAACATGATGAAACCCTGTCTTTACTAAATATACAAAAATTAGCCGGGGGTGGTGGAGGTCGTCTGTAATCTCGGCTACTCAGGAGACTGAGGCAGGAGAATCGCTTGAACTCAGGATGGGGAGGTTGCAGTGAGCTGAGATGGAGCCATTGCCCTCCAGCCTGGATGACAGAGTGAAACTCCATCTCAAAAAA
>NW_016107634.1:2001598-2021323 GCF_001604975.1 Cebus imitator
AAAAAAAAAAAAAAAAACACAAAACAAAACAAAAAATAACTTAAAGTCATTTCATTTCAATGTCTTTGATGTTTTCCTTATACTTGGCTGAAAACTTTACAAACCTCAAACAATTAGGTAGTTCTAACCCATGGAGATAGGAGAAAAAGATTATATAAGGAAAAGAAGTAAGAGAAGAAAGCCAATTAAGAATAGATGAAAGGAAATACAGATATAAAGTATTCTTTAAGAAATTAAAAACAGTCAATATCAACATATTTTTATTAAGTGCCTACTGTAAATTATATACTAGATTTGATACCAAATGGAATTTGATGTGGTTCTTAAATCTACAAAGTCAGAGCCGTAGCTTGAAAAGAAAAGATGAAAACAATTCCATTTACACTAACATGCTACTAAGGCCTAGGAATGGAAGAAAGCTACAGGAAACCCACTTCTGTGCCCATTTAACTCCTAGCTTAATAGATGACTACTGATAGAAAGGCTATAGCTATTATTATTGCTCTACCATTTAATAAGTATATAGCCTAAGGCAAGTCACTTAACCACCCTGACTTTCAGCAGTAATATAACTATGCAGAATGGTTGAAAAGACTGAATATTGAGAAGTGTATAAAAATGCCTGGTACATGGTAGGAACTAATTTAACTTTTTATATAGTGGTGTTCTCTGTCTTTTATTCTGGGTATTTCTAAACTTTAAAAAGTGATTAGAAACATTCAAAATGTTTAAGAATTTAAACACTCTTTTGTGTTCCCACATAATGAAAAATAGTTTTGATGTGTCTGACCTATATGACTAATGTCACCAAACGAAGGAAGTGAAGGGAGTTGCCTTTCACTCAGAAAACTTGAACTGGAACAATGACTTCATAAGGTCCAGCTCACCCCAGAGTATGTGACACTGTGTTTCATGGTGGTGGTAATAAATGGCTATGTTTCTTTTTGATTCTATCATTATAATACTACATTTGGTATATCTGTGACATACAGGATCCCTGCTGTCCTGAAAGCAATTACTGAAATAAAAATGTGGGCAATGTTTTTCCTAAATGTGTGATAGCTCTTCTCATTGCCTGCTTTGTTAAGGAGGCAGATAAGAAAAAAACAAGGAGGGAGGAAGTTCCTTGTTTTAAAATCTACATATAGGAACGTCACAACCCTAATCCTCCAGAGAGAATGCTCTTCCATCTGATATGGAATAGCACCAAAGACCTATGGTTAAGTGAAGGAAAGGAGTCAAGATTCGAGTGGCTACCCAACACTAGGCTTTTTCTGAAGTCCACTTACATATATGTAAACGTGTACAATTGTATGTAAACCCACAGGGTTACCCTAAGGAACACACATGCCGATGAACTTACGGATACCCACATTTATTCAAAGACATGAATCGAGTAGCTAAAGATGTGAGTGTGTCAGTAAGAAGCTCAGTAGGTAAGCAAGAGGGAGTAGAGGTCATACAAGTAGGATATAGACGGACATCTTCAGAATACAAGCACAACCAGACTGAAGAACCAGAGGGATCCCACCCCGTTTGGTGAGTGAAGGTTCTAAATTTATCTGTGCTATTTGGAACCGTCATATGCATTCATGTTTGGCCTTCCCCAGGTGCTGGCTGTCCGATACCAATGGAGACATTTAATTTGAAAAGACTGTTATCTGGTGATTATTTTCTATTAAAAAATGAAGAAATCTTTTTTTTCATGGAAGATTATTCTTCTATGCCTAATACCAAATGATTCATCTTTAAATGGCAGTATCTTGAAAGCAATAATCACATTTATCTTCCAAGTGCCTCCTGTGCCTCCTTAGGCTAAAGGGCCACTTGACACCCTATACTTGATGCTTCTGCAGATCTCATCACTGAGATTTTAATGCCCATTTGAAATATTATTATCTGCCAGTGAAAAGTTCACTAGAACTCCATATATGGTATTCTCCCATCTCACCACTGGAGAGGATTTCTCTACAAGTGAATTTTTACTATTTATGAAATTAAATGATTTGATCAAATTAGAGAATAAATGTGTAAAGCCAATCAATAAACATATGTGCAAAAGGCAGGTTTTTAAATTTCTCTCAATTTAAAAGAATTTTTCTTTTTGCAAAAAAGAAGGCCTTTCCCATATAAACACATCCACCTACTCACACACGCACACACACACACACACACAAACTGATATGCCCACAGGAGGTGATATTTAATCTAGGCAACCCAGAATGTAAAGCTGTACTCTCCTCTGCAGAACATCATTCTGACAGCTCATATGTTGCTGGGGCAGTGTGGACTCCCTCCAAATCAGTAAGCTTTCAGGGATTTTCTTAAGGTAAATACAGTGGCCTGATAGCCTAAGGAGCTTTGCCAAGTGATCCGGTATCATGATAACTAATCATGCCTATGTGGAGAATTTTTCACCAGACTGTAAGTGTTAAAAAGAGGCAGAGTAGCTGAAGCAGCATACTGGATTGTCCTTATCTGTGAGGTTGAGTTTATGTATCCCCAAGGCTCCAGTTGGTTCTCTGAGTTGGCAGAGAGAAGGCCAGGGGAGATTGTGTTTTCCAACTGCTTCCTTTTCTCCTAGAGGCTGAAGGGATTGCCGCAGTGATGCTTTCCCCTGAATACGCTTGATCTTTCCTGACGTTGGCATCCACAGAATGCCTGGGGACAAATAACATTTAATGAGTGTGAATGTGTTAGGTAAGGTGCTTCTCACTTCACCTACAGCATGTCACTCTACAACCATTCTAAGGAAGTGGCAGTCTGATGCTGATTTTTCATGCAAGCAAACTAAGTCTTAAGAATGGCTACATAATAGACAAATCCAGATCTTGATAGTAAGTGGCAAGACCAGGATTCAAATTTGGTGAAGATGACCAGGATGACTGGGCATTCATCACACCAGGTTTTGGCTCTTAAATTCATGTCAAATGCAATCCGAGTGCAGCCAGGGACAGCAAACTGCAGTGCACTCCAGCCAGGGACCAATCTAAGGGTAAATTTGAGAAAAGACAGTTTCCGTGTAAACACAGAGCATTGATTTCCCTGACAGATGGCTGCCTTCATGAATCTTCCTTCCAAGGGCGTAACTCCACTGACAGGGATGTAGATTTTCATCAGGCAGGAAAAGTCATGGCATAATCTGAGGAGGTGTCTGTGTTCTGGCAAATCTCCTTTCTCACCAAGTATAGTTTCAGAGGCTGGAGAAGAAGGTGGGAATGTTCTCTCATTTCTGTTCCCAGGAAGATCGAGGGCCAACTTCCTGGCTTGCAAGCAAGGCGGCTTTTCTCTACAACCCCACTCCTGCCTCCACAAACCCCAATGTGTCTGTTTAACACATATTTCTTTCTTCTAAGTGGCATAATTTAAGAAGAAAGCAAGTAGACAATTTCTGAAGTCAGAGAAGCACTTTCAGAATTAACACTACTTTAAACTTCCAATATTTTTAAAATAGTTCACCAAGAAACAACTGAGAAGCAACTGCAAAAAGGGCATTAGATGCTACTTTTAACCATGTTTTCAGCAATGGTGATACTGAAAAGCTTCAGTGCTATAGGTTTTACTCACTGGCATGGGAATGCTTGCTTAGCTGAGTCCTGTGTCCAGAATTAGAGGTAACACATAGTCAAGGCTCCCACTTTCCTGGGAACAGTGGCCAATGGTTTGCCTCTGCAAATGAAGACAAAATTAGTGACCAGGGACACATGATTTTCCCAGCCATGTGGATGAGTTTGTGGCAGACCACATATTTATTCACATGGAACCTCCTTATAATCAACAACACAGGTAGCTAGGTAGCAGTAGGAGGGCTGTCATGGCTGTTTTCTCTATGCAGTTATCAGTAAAGCCTTTTAATTCTCCAATAACACCAGAAAACCTTGATGAATAGAAACAGATAGAAAACACATTCATAAATAATATCAAATCAAATTAATATGCAAAATCTCCACTTTTTTCATTTAAATTTTCTTGTTTAAATTGAAGAATGAGTTGCTCATGCTAGAAGGGATCTTTGATATAATCACTTCAACCATCACAAGAAGAGGAGGGGGGCTTCAGCATATCCAAAACTGCTTCTACTTATTATGAATTGCCCTCTATTTGTACTAGGGCTCCAGTGACAAAATGTGTAGGAATATTTAAAGCACCATTGCCATGTAGCCATTTTTTTCCCCACCTTTATTGAGGTATGGTGGACAAATACTGTATAAGGTATACACGTGTTTTAATATTCATATACATGATTAAATGGTTACCACCATCAATCTAATTAAATATTCATCACCTCATATAAATTTTTTTTATTTTTTGCAATAAGAGCATTTAAGATTGCCTCTCTTAGCAAATTTCAACTATACAATACAGTATTATTAATTAGTCACTATCATATACATGAGATCTTGAGAACTTGTTCATTCCATATAACAATTTCATACTCTTTCACCAACATCTTCCTCCATTTCCCTCACCCAGTCTGCCCTGACAAACATCTATGAGTTCAACGTTGTTAGATTCCACTTATAAGTGAGTTCATAAAGTGTTTTTGTGCCTAGAAGCACTATATATATAAGCACATATATATGTGGACTATATATACAAACAATATATATATATATATATATATATATGCACATTTATATATACATATATATATATAGTGCTTGTATATATAGTGCACATATATATGTGCTTATATATATAGTGCTTCTAGGCACAAAAACACTTTATGAACTTTATCTGTTGCTGGATATTTTAGTTGATTCCATATCTTGATAATTGTGGAAAAAGGTGAAAAAAATACATACATATATCTGATAAATAAAACACAGTATGTGTGTCCATTTATCTGTTGCTGGATATTTTAGTTGATTCCATATTTTGATAATTGTGGAAAAATGCTGCAATTACAGTAGGACTGCAGATATCCCTTCAAGATACTGATTTCATTTCCTTTGGATACATGCCTATATATACCGCAAAGTGGTATTTCTGGGTCTGGGTCACATGGTAATTCTTTATTTTTGAGGAACTTCCCTATGGTTTTCTATAATGGTTTTACCAATTTACATCCCCCTTAACAGTGTATATGAGTTCCCCTTTCTTCCAAACCCTGGCCAGTACTTATCTTTTGTCTTCATGATAATGGCCATTTTAACAGCTATGAGTTAATATTTCATTGTGGTTTTCATTTGCATTTCTCTAATAATTACTGGCATTGGGCTTTTAAAAATATACCTGTTGACCACACTTGCAAGTCTTCTTTTGATGTCTATTCAGATCCTTTGTCCATTTTTTATTTAGGTTATTTTTATCTAGTTTGATTCAACCTCATTTATCTATTTTTGCTTTTGTTGCCTGTGCTCTCAGGGACACATCCAAAAAACCTTTGTCCCAATCAATTTCATGGAGCTTTTCCCTTTTTTGCTTTCCGTTGTTTTACAACTTTAGGTCTTACATTTAGATCTTTAATCTATTTTGAGTTGTTTGTATATGTTATGAGATATGGGTACATTAAGGTAGGCCTCTGGCCTGCTCACACTGAGGTCAGCCTGGTTCCTGCAACTCCAGGGATGAGCCTGGCTCTGAGTCCATGGGAGCTGACCTGGCACTAGGGTCTGCTGGGATGGGCCTGGAGTGTGGGTCCATGGAGGCAAACCTGATGCTTGGGACTGAGGGGGCAGGTCTGGAGTATGGGTCTACAGGGCCAATTTTTGTGCTGGGGTGGGCCTGGAGCTTAAGTCTATAAGAGTAGGCTTGGAGCCTGGGTCCTCTTGGCCTTGGTCCATGAGAGCAAGGCCTGGCACAAGGGTATTCTGGATCCTGGGTCTGTAGGGGCAAGTATTATCTTTCTTCTTCTTTTTGGAGGTAAGATCTTGCTCTGTCATGCAGATGAAGTGTAGTGGTATTATCATAGCTCACTATAGCCTCAAACTCTTGGGCTTAAATGATCCACCCACCTCAGCTTCCTAAGGATTGAGGTTGTGAGCCTCTGCATAAGGTCAAGTATTATCATTTTTAACGCCATCTTCACTGATAGTGTTCTGGGCATAACCATGATTAAGTAAGATGTGTTAAAGTTCATTTGACCACTGGGACTTCTTATTTTACCAGATAGCCAATACTGGAAAATTTAATCTCCAGAATTTTCAGAATATCACAGAAGCTTGAAGTAAATACTACAGACCAAATTAGAGAGCATTGTGAAGAAACTGAACATAGAAAGTCACAGAAATAAAAGGAACAATTTTATAGAGAAAGCAAGACAACGATGTCAAATTCAGAAGAGAGGTGAGGATTACAATTGAGATGAAACTAGTGGATTGATGAGAACAGTGCCAGATAATCTGAAGAGGGAGATGAATGCAGGAGGCTGAGTAGAGGGGTTAGGAGCTGAATAATAAAATATATTGGACTTCATCTCAGGGATAACTCAATTAAATGCTTTCAAATTATATTTGAAGAAATAGCAGAGCCAAAGAAACAAATCAGAGGGATGGGCAGTGGCAGAAGTAGGACTGGAGCTATGTTTGTTTTAGCACATATTTGTTGTGCAGTCACTTGAAAGGTGGTAGCAGTTCAAGAACAAAGATATGCAGCTAGGAGATAAAGGTTTCTGGGCTCAGAAGAGAAGGACAAAGAGTGGATATAGCTGACTCTGGATATCTATTGTTCAGTAAGAAAGAACAGCAGGAATGAATAAATATAACTGAAGTAGCTAAGGATTGTTGAAGAGTTCTTTCTCTACTGAACTTTTTTTGATAAATTGAGATCTTTATGATACTCACTTAATAGAAGTTTTTGTTTTTTTGTTTTTTGGTTTTTTCTGTTCTTAAACCAGCCTCTAATTCTTCAGACTTATCTGAAACTAAAAGGTTTTTGGAGATGGTCACACAGTATAGTTGAGGGTGGCACCATGGCATACCTTTATGGACAATCATCCATGTTCTAGGCAATGAGATGACAGACCTGAAAGCGAAGTATTTTTGTCTATGAAAAAATTGGATTATGGTCTAGCAAAGCAGTGACTAAGTCCCATATTTGAAATGTAGTCAGATTCTCTACTGTGAAGAGAAATAACAATGATGCTGGTGCCTTTGGCTTGTAACTGTAGGACTACAAAACAAGGTGCATTTATGTGTATTAGTGTGGAATCTTTGCCCTCTTATGTCCACTCATATGTGGGTGAGAGTCACAGATAAGTTATAAACAGTTTTGTATATATCACTTGATGTTAAAAATCATATTAATGCCATTGACACAGGGCAGCATGACTGCAATCCGCTTTAGAACTACTAAGAACACAGACAGAGCTGGATTTGAACCCACTACTTTATGTTTCAGTTTCCTTACCTATAGAATGGAGATAATTACATTAATGTCTACCCCATAGCGTTTTGGGGAAAAATAACATATATAAAACACCAGCACCGTATGGGTTTATAATAAGCAATTTTGTTGTTATTGGAACACATGTTTGTGTTTTCTACTCAAGGTAAGAAAGGAATAGAAGACAAGGATAACTACCGTTTATTAAGCATGCACTGTGAGCCATATGAATTATTACAGATTATCTCATTTAACCATCTCAATAGTTACATGAGCTAGGTATTATCATTCTTAGCTAACAGACGCAGAAAGTAAGGTTCAGAATGCCGTATTTAACTTGTCATAAAGTTACACAGCTTACAAGTGGCAGCTACAAGATTGGAAACCAAGTGTTTATCTATTTTGAATAAATTACATGAATTATTCTTCTCATTTGGAAATCAGTTTATGGGAATAAAATCAGAAAGGGCATATGTTTCTATATTATTTTAACAAGGCTTCACTAAACATCTATTTTAGTTGCTAGAAACATTATCATAAAGTCCAATAATCCACAGCTTGATCTCTGGCCTCTAGGTCTTCATGGTGTGAGGAATAAATATTATTATTTTTTGCAGCCACAGACAGACTTCTTCCTCTATAGGAGGGAGTTACTTAAACATGCTTAAGTGAATGGAAACTGTCACCTGCACAGCCAAATCTGCCTGTCAGCCAGCCAGAGTCAGCCACTGATTGCACAGCTGACATCTGTATCTCATATTAATCACAGTGTCCCAACTTGGCCAGAGACACACAGACTCAGACAAGTAAGCAGCAAATAACTCCAACTTCTCTCTGGTTCTTTTATCTGTCTATCGGAAATGCATTAGCATAAGTATTACTAAACTGATATATTCAGGAAGAGAAAGACCACCAGCAGAAGAGCCAAGAACAATGTTCTAATACATGCTAGATGTGGTCACCCTTCTTGTTTAAGGCATTGTTCTTAAATTTTCATACGTCTGTACTGAAAAATTGTGTATGCATGGTAGTTGTGAAATATTGCCCCTGATTACCTCAACTCATTTAAACAATTCCTTTTTTTAGCGCCTCAACTGAGTATACCAATATGTTAATAGCATGGACAATTAAGTTGAAAATACACTTCGCTTCGAACAAAAATGAGCCATTTCTTAGAGTTCTCCTCATTTCATTTTTGACACTCTTGATTCCTAGACAGGGCTTCTGTCCTGAGACATCTCTTTACATCCTATTCCTTTGCCTCCTACTCCTGAATTTTCTTATTATAGTCTAAGCATCCAGATCCTATCTTCCTCCTCTGAGTGCTGTCCTACCTGTTCTAACTTTTAGATCTAAGATTTTCAAGCATGCGTGGCAGAATCTAAAGAGGAGTTAGTAAAAAGATATTTTAATAGAATAAGAAAGTCATTGATTTTTATAAATGTTATATATGTGTATATAGCTGTATCAATCTATATTGTATGTGTATGTCTAACTATGTATCTATCTCTCAGGAGAGAGAGATGGTAACATCACTTGGAATATGAGTCATACAGTCACATCGCTACAGAAAGTGAAGCATCTTTAGGGAAGCTGACATGCAAAAAGGAGCGGAAATTGAGAGTAGTATTCTCACTTACTTGCTCTCACTGTATTGAGACACTGAAGTTTATGTATGCCTGTTTAAGTGGATTTATATATCATACCATCTAGTGGACTTTAATTAGCCCTCATAAAATCAGAAGAATGCTAAAAAAGTTTCTGTAAGGAATCTGTGGTTTGACCACAATAATGCAAGAACAAATAAACAAGGAAATGGCTGAGCTGATAAATCTACTTTAGTACAACCCTGCAGCATCTCTGTCAACAACTGTAGAGA
Organism: Cebus imitator; assembly: GCF_001604975.1. Taxonomy (NCBI): domain Eukaryota; kingdom Metazoa; phylum Chordata; class Mammalia; order Primates; family Cebidae; genus Cebus; species Cebus imitator. Next base: position 2,010,804 of record NW_016107634.1, read on the forward strand.
CAAAAATAAATACTGCCAGTAGTATACAATCAGATAGATATTATAACAATCAAGCATACATTCTACCCCTGTAAAGGAGAGATTTTAGTTATAGTTAATAGACTGATTTTTAATAGACACTTGTGCTGTGGAGAGAACATCTTTTAAACTGGATATTCTGTAATGTCACCATAGGTATGAGATTTTGTTTGTTGAATTTAAGCTAATCAAATAAATCTCTATTTGTATACTTTGATAACTTAGAAGCAAAAAACACAAAAACAAACTTAAAAAGATTATTTTATGTCAAATGTAAAAATGTTGTGTATACAGATTTTATTTGTTTAAAATATCAAAGTTCAATTGATTTCTTCCAATTTACAAGAAAACTTACTGACATCAGGGAGGATAAAGAATAATAAATAATTTCAGTGTCTTACATAAATATATGAATACAGATATTCATAAAGCACAGTGAAGATATAGAAAACTGATGAGTTTTGTCACAGGAACATGTGGGTGGAGGATTAAAACAAAATTTTCACATTCTTAAGTTGGCTCTTTAAGGATGCATCAGGGAGATGATGGAGAAATTATTTCAGAGACAAAAATAATTGGTGATCAGCCTTTGAAACACATTGATGCATTCAATATGGTAACTGCAAGAGTGAAGCTGACAAAGATTCTCTCCTTGACCAGTTTCTACTCAGGCTCACTGAATGTTTCAACAAGGCCTCAACTTTTAGACTCTCATGTCTGCATTATCTAATTTTGGCCACAATTCTGCTAAGCCAATGCAACCAGAACACTGCACCCTTCATATCCGATCACCCTCAATGCCTAATGAAGTTCTTCATCCTCCGCCATCCCTCAGGTGAGGTCTGATCACCTTGGCCTGCCTTTAGCAAAAGTCTTGTTAGATCAGTTTAGCCAGAATCTCCATTATCTAGTTGATGTTTTTGATGTTTTCTCTTAGTAATTTTTTCATCCACTCAGCTCCACAGTGCTCCTGGGCTGTAAATCCCCACTTGCTACACTTTGTATTCTAAATTGAGCCCAGTTCTATACTCTTCTCCCCTATGGCAATAATCTTGAAAATAATTTGTTTTTTACCACTTTAATGACTTTCCAATTTTGGTTTGGTTTTCTTTGACAAGCACTGCTAAAATGAAGCTTGCTGGGTGTAGGCAATCATTAGAGATGAAGCTGGAAAATTCGACAGCTTAATCAATTGTACTGTTCTAAGGAATACGGCCCCTCAAGGTTACAGGACACTGTCATGGCTAGGTTTACACTATGGAAAGACCACCCAGGCATAAAAATAGAGAACTGTATGGGAGGAGCCAGTTAGTTTGGAAGCAGAGAGCCCAGTAAGAAGACACTTGAAATATTACAAGATAACAGATACTGAACTGCTGAAAAGAATTTGAAGGAATGGTGACATAGATAAGGGATGAAATGGAAAACAGCAAATAATTTTTTATGTACCCTGTACTTGGCTGGGCCAAAGGAGAAAGATTATGCTATGAAAGTTATGCAGAAGAATCAGAGTCACTCAGTTTAGACATCTACATTAAAGATGTAGGATTCAAGGCATTTGGTTCTAATTATATCATTCAAAGACAGTCTCAGAGATCACAGCTTATCTAATCTCTCCTCAGAATTACGTTTTCTGCTTTCCAAATACAAATGCTAAAATTCATCCCATGATTCCTGATAATATCATGAGCATTAAAGCTGTAGAAACAATGGCATCAGGCAACATATAATATTGCTAAAGCTTGTTTACAGGGAAATCTGAAGCTGTCTAAACAATAGAACTGTTCTAAATATTTTTTGAATAATCGTGTTTATGTAAAGACACTCCATGGCAAACAGTGGAAGTACAATTTGCAGTAACACGTCACCTTTGCTAATAGTGGCATGTGCCAGGCTGTGAGTGACCAGGTGCTCATGCTGCATTGGTCCAATTTGTGCAGCATTGGCAGGCAACTCGCCGTGATCCAAGATGAAAAAATATTGTCTAAGGTCAGATTGTGTTAAAAAAATACTATAACTTTTATGGAATGAATAACACTTGCTACAAATGGGAGATACTCAATATGTACAGGCTGGTAAAAAAAAATTGAAAATCTAAGGCATAAGCAAGTAGAAGATACAGATTATCCTTTCAGAAGAGCTTCTACATCATTCTCAACTTAAGTTTTTCTAGTTGTGCAAAAATCCACAGGCCTGAGTGACATTCAACTTAGGTTTCCTGATAAATCACTTTCTGTCAAATTATAACAGTCACTTTGGAGAAGCGTGTTGAAAATTCTGATTTTCAGAGTGAGAGGAAAATGCATGTGTTACATTTAAATCACTATAAAGTTGGGGTTTTATGTAAAATTTTTCTATTTTCATGTGAATTGTTTTTGTCCATAGGAAGTCATGACAATATGCATTACATTCTTCAGCGGCATTCGCATGATATATTCATACTCTCTAAAGGGCTTTCCAAGGTATATGTTCTAAAAAATACTAATTAATTTTGTTATTTATATCTTATAGGCCCAAAGTTTTAAAATGATAGTGCTATTTTGAATGAAAAGTATCTAAACTCTGGAAAAAATCTTTAAGATAGCTTCTGAAGATTCAGGAAAAAATGAACTAAGATGATTTTGATGCGTTGTTTGTTGCAATTTATGTCCACTCCACCAGGGGGCAAGAGACAATATAGAGAGGAAGAGATGCAGTTCTGGATTTTACAGGCTGCTAGAGTAGACTAAACTTCCGAATGCAATATGGTAGGCGACCCAACACCACGTGCTTTAAGAGTGGAGAGTAAAAAAATGCTAGCTGGGGAGAGGCAGTGTCTGGGAAGGCACTTAGGAAAAATCAATATTCAATATGGTCTTGAAAGATGAAGAGAGCCTGTTAGTTGGAAAGAGAGGAGGAGAATTCCAGGTCAATGGAATACTTCATCCAAAAAACCAGAGATGAGATATTAAATTCTAGCCTGAATCAGCCACAGTGAAAATTCAATTTGACTATTTAGTGAGGCAGCAAAGAAGGGAAAAGCCAATTTATCACATAAGGACATGCAAGAGAAAAAAGAGAAATTCCAGTTGGATCAGGATAGATCTCGTATGCCAGGCTGAAGAACCAGAGTCTGCTTTCCTTGGCAAAGAAGAATAATTCAAAGTTTTAAGCTGAGAAGTAATATAATTGTAATGACAATTCTAACATCAATGAACAAAATAGAAGATACACTAGTAATATGTAGTCTCATGAGGTTATTAACCCATTTATGCGTGAGGGTGCAATTTTTTGAATTTTTGCCTGAGTGAAAAAATCAGACCTGGCTATTTCCTTGAGCAGTAGGATACAAATAACTCCCACATACTGAGCATTCCAATAATGGAATGCTAGGCATAAATGGGTTTTAATAACACAGCTGAGGGTACTTAATGAGTTCATATATTACCATATATTTATACTTGTGAGTTAGGTATCATTTACCTTTTTTGCAAATGGAAAAGCTAGTAGTGAGTTGATATACAACTGTCTATGACCACTAAGAAATTGGAGATCTCTCGAGGATCACCCACTAGAATCTCCTATTACTTTTTTCTAACAACTCTAACCCTTTATTTTTATCTTAGCAGAAAGCAAAAACATAAGAAAAAAAACGAAATATTTTTTGGCAATTTTTTCTTCAAATAAAAATAAAAAACAGAAACACAAATAAAATGCATTGGCAATTTTTTTCTTCAAAAATGCTAACAATTATTATTTTAAAATATTTATTCTAGTATCTCATGTACTTTATGCTTTCAACTATGTATTTAAAAATGTATTTATGGAATGAATGTGTTTCATTCAAGTCTGTATTCCTCTAGGAAGGATTGAAATTAAAGCTTTTTTAAAATACAGGAATGAATAAATAAATAAATAAATAAATAAAAATTAAACAAAGATTGACTTCTAACAGATTATAAATGTGCAAATGTATGTAACAGTAAGACCTGTCACCTTCTCTGTTAATATATAAGTAGCATTCCAAATTGAGATGTTCACAGAAAAAATAAAAGTATTTGCTTTTTACATAAAACTCCAACGAAAATTATTAAATTGCCTGTAAACTTCCAAGGAAACTATGCCCAATTTCATTTTCTTGTGGGAGGAGAGAGACACCTGATAGTAGACATTCAGGTAAAAACCTCAGTCCTATGGAAATTCCAAGTACAGGGAATTCTAGGAAAAACTGGGTTGCCCGAAGCCTAGCCCTACAGTGTTTTATTTTTACATCACTTGCATATTAATGCTCTAATTCTCATATCAAATAGAAATAGGCTCAAATATCACCTCTCTCCATACTAACTGGAATCTTGAAGAAGCCACATAGCATGATTTTTCTTTTTTGTGAACAAATGATCGCATTTAGTTCATCAAAAGCCTGTTTTGACGAGTAAATATTTTAATCCATATTAAAGACTTTGTCTAATGTCTAGACCAAATTGTATGTTCAATGCATTGTAACTGTTATAATAATCACTTATTTAGAAATCACAGAATCAGAGCTAAAATGCACTTCAGCAATCATCTGAGCAACCACTGAATTTGGATATTTAAAAAAAAAATGAGGTCTAGACGGAGACTGTTTGCCCAAGGTGACATAACTAATCCATCACAGAGCCGGGACTGTAACCCAGATCATTTAGATTCTGGTCCAGTGTCCTTTCTGCTATTACATACCAACTTCAGTGCTGCAAGATATTACAGCAGATGTGTGGCTGTTCTGTTGGGCATAACTGTGTGTAGCCTAAACTCAAGCAATTTGGATGTTCCCAGGGGAATGGGTGAAATAAATAAGAGTGAGACTCTTACTCTGGCATAGATTGAAGAATAGAGCACATGTATAATGTGTACTGCTCTCTTTCACCTTTGCATTCTTTGGGATTTATGGATCTTCTTTCTACATAGCAAGATGAATCATTTGAAAGACAGGTAATGTGAAACATATGCCCTGAACTCCAGAGTGAATAGCAGCTGAAACAGCTGGTAGGGCCCTTGCCCTGCCAGCGAGTACCCCCTTCATCTTCAGGCTGACAGAGAGCTATTGGCTGCATCTGATCTGTCAGCTGATTCACTCCTCTGGAATGAGCAAATAGTCTCTGCCCTGATCTAAGATGAGAAAAAACAACAGCATAATCACTAACAACTCTGCCACTGATGCAAATGCAAACAGCAGTTTATAACAACAAAAAAAGTGGCATATATGTAGCTAGCCTATAATTAATATACTAAACAATTTTTTTTTTTAGTTTTTACATTTTATTTCTCATATGGTGGCTGATACACTTTGAAAATGAGTTAAGGAACTCAATGTTTTCAATTTACAGAATTGTTGAATATTGTTTGCTGTCGTAAGTACTTTGATGTTACTACCAACCTGGCTTTTTTGTTATTTGGTTTTTCTGAGATTCATTTACCAACAAATATTTATTGAATGCATACTATGTTCTGAATACTAATTTATACTGGTTTATCATTTAACCTATATATATATATTTTTTCCCCCATTTATTTATTTTATTGCATTTTAGGTTTTGGGGTATATGTGAAGAACATGCAGAATTGTTGCATAGGAACACATATGGCAGTGTGATTTGCTGCCTTCTTCCCCATCACCTACATCAGGCATTTCTCCCCCTGCTATCTCTCCCCAGCCTCCCACCCCCCACCCTCCCTCCCCTATTTCCCCCCAACTGACCCCAGTGTGTAGCGCTCCCCTCCCTGTGTCCATGTGTTCTCATTGTTCAACACCCGCCTATGAGTGAGAACATGCGGTGTTTGATCTTCTGCTGTCCTGTCAGTTTGCTGAGAATGATGGTTTCCAGGTTCATCCATGTCCCTACAAAGGACCCTAACTCATCGTTTTTGATGGCTGCATAATATTCCATATACTAAACAATTTAATGAATAAGCGCCTGGCTCCTCTTTGGGACAGAAAAAAAAATGTCCTATCAGGATCTACCTACAGAAATTATCAGTTTCAGCACTAATAATTTTCAGTGGAAGAATTCTCAGCTTTTTCAACATTAGCAATACTAAAAATAAAAAGTAATAATAATACTCTAAATGGAAGTGGTACTGTAACAATCCAATTGGTACTTTCTGCCTAAAGTCTTTACATGTGATAACAAGTCACCTCTGACAACTGTCTTATTTTTATGTGTTAAGTGAGACTACTGAATTAGATAATCTCTGAGGCCCCATTTCATTGTATAATATTATAACTCTGAGCTTAATTCTTCAATGTTTAATTTTGCCTATATATCTGATAGAATTTCTCTGTGATCACTGTGCTAGCCTGTAATAGTCAGGGTTCCCATTAATCCAGGAAGAGTATTTTTAAAAATACTTAATATTCTCAGGCAATTTTTCAGAACTGTTTAAAACTAGCCTTCTGACACATGGGAAAAACAATAGTTACATCTAAAGATAAAAAGATGACAAGAAATAGAATAATAAAAAGACTAGATTAAAATATTTTATAGCTTCTCAAACAATTCTGTAGCCATATTTTACATAAATGTTACAAAATTCAAGGAAGTAGGTATTTTCTTTCTTTCTTTTTAATCTACAGAGTGGTAATGGAACTTGCCAAGGACATACAGTTTTAGCCACAATTTAACACTAGACTTTCTAAGTTTCAAGTCCAAACTCCGCACAGTTTGGATGTGCTCAGGAGGGAAGGTGTGCCCATGGGAATGGCTGAAATCAGTAAGAGTGAGACTTGTACCAATCTATGGCTGTGTCTTAATGACAGTGCTGCTATTTTCCACTGAATACATGCTTTTCATGAAGAAATAATAATGTCCAGTTCTCTACATTAGAAACTGCTATGGTCTGAATGTTTGTTTCCCCATCCCCTCAAAATGCATGTGTTGAAGTTATAACCTCTAAGATGATGGTATTAGGAGGTGGGCCTTTGGTAAGTGATTTGCTCATTACATCATTTTATAAGAGTTTTGTGTCTTGTCCCTTCTTCCATGTGAGGATGCAGCAAAAAACAGAGGTCTATGAACAAGGAAGTGGACCTTCACCAGACACCAAAGCTGCCAGCACCTTTATTTTATACTTCCCAGCCTTCAGAACTATAAGATGTGAATTGCTGTTGTTTGTAAGTTACCTGTCTAGAATGCTTTGTTAAAGCAGCCTGAAAGGACCACAACTTTGACTCATTTAAAATACATAAGTGCAAACACAAATAAAATGTAAGCTTTGTATTGACGTAAAATATGTAGCAAAAAAATATAAATAGGTCTAGAATTAGATAGTTTGGGGATGGTGAGATGGAAATGAGATTGTGATGGGAATCATCTGGGAATTAAAGTATATTTGTATTTTTGGTTTTTGCATTTTGGTTTTTTCTATTTTTTTAATTATACTTTTAAGTTCTGGGATACATGTGCAGAATGTGCAGGCTTGTTACATAGGCATATACATGCCATAGTGGTTTCCTGCACCCATCGACCCATCATCTACATTAGATATTTGTCCTAATGCAATCTCTCCCCTAGCCTGACAGGCCCCAGTGTGTGATGGTCCCCTCCCTGTGTCTGTGTGCTCTCATTGTTCAACTCCGACTTATGAGTGAGAACATGCAGTGTTTGGTTTTCTGTTCTTCTGTGTGTGTGTGTGTGTGTGTGTGTGTGTGTGTGTGTGTGTGTTATATCAAGACTTAGCCAAGCTGGCAAGTGGGTACTTAGTGTTTATTATATTATTCCATATAATTTTTCTATAGGTTTAATATAAATTGCTTTTTTATAAGTAATACATGATAAGTGCCCACCTGTTTTCCTGCAACCTAGCATCAGCATCTATGCTTTGAGGAGGGGATACGGAAGTGCCAATCCCAGCCGCTTCAGTATCACAATACCTGGATCTCTTTGTGTGGTTTTGTTTGGCTCTGTAGTTTGTGAGTTGAGATGGCTTAAGAGCATAATGCTCAAGATTATTAGAAGATAAAATCACGAAGAGATCATAATCATGAAAGATTAAGGTAAATGGAGCATAAAACATTTAGTTATTCAATAATTTGGCTATTTTCTCACTAAGTAGTGCAATTGGAATAGGATAAATTTCTCCCACTAGCAAGTAACTAATATTTGGTAGAGAATACATGAATATTTATTATACTATTGTTTATAATTGTCTATTTACTTGATTTTAATGAAGTGTTATGCTCTTTTCAATGCACAATGTGGGAAAATTAGTGTATTTTCCTTTCCAGGCTATTTAAAGTTTAGATTGGGGGAACTTATGATTTTTGAAGAAGAAAACAATCAAAAAAATGCCCAATGAGTAATATCTTTAGCAAATTGAGTCTTTATGAGAACAGAGGAAGTATTTATCAGACTAAGATAAATCTTAAGCATTCACCATTAGATCCAGGTAAGTTTAAATTATTGTGATATGATACTGATTTTCAGTCATAAATAGGTATCTATAACATGGGGATGAAAAGACACTAGGCGTATTTTATTATTTTTTTTCTTTCTGCTATTGTTTCTGGTAGCTAGAATGTTACAAAAGCAGAGGCAGTCTGCTGCAGTCTATAAAGTATTTGAATTTTGATTTGTAGTGTGTTCACTCCCCTTACTGCTAAGAACATCTCTCAATCTAAATATCTATTTTGTTTTATTCTAATAATTTATGCCAATAACTCCTGCTTGTAATCATGATTCCTCTAACCACACCACACAGTGATACTGCTGTATTCTGTTAGTTTATTCACACAATATACATTTTTTACTGGCCAAATAATTTGAAAACTGTTGATTACAACTGGGGCAGTTCCTACTGCTGCAAATAAAGTTGGTTCTTTCTATTCCTCCTGACAGTGACAACTTGACATTTAAATTTACCTAATGATCTTAGGTATTACCAGCCTTTTAAAAAAATACTTTATTTTTTAGACCAATTTTAGGTTCACAACAAAACTGAGCAGAAGATGCAAAGATTTCCCATATGCCACCCAGTCCCCACACATGCACAGCTTCCGCATTACCAATACCATCAGAGTGGTACATTAATTACAATTAATGAACCCATCATTATCACCCGAAGTCAGTGGTTTACATTAAGACTCACTTAAAATTGCAATTTCACTTAGTGCTGTACATTCTATGAACTCAGGCAATATGATAGCATATACCCACCATTATAGTATCATGCAAGGTATTTTCACTGCCCTAAAAATCCTCTATGCTCTGCTTATTCATCCCTTTCTCTCCCCTAACTTCTACCGACCACTGAACTTCTTATTCTCTCCATAATTTTGCCTTTTCCAGAATATCATATAGTTGGGATTATACCATATATAGCCTTTTCAGCATGGCTTCTTTACTTAGTAGCATGCATTTAAGCTTCCTTTATATCTGTTTATGGCTTAAGACTAATTTCTTTTTAGCAATGATTAATATTCAATTGTCTGGTTGAACCCATTTACCCACTGAAGGATATCTTGGTTGCTTGCAAATTTTGTCAATTATAAATAAAGCTTCTAGAAACATCCATGGGCAGCTTTTCTGGTGGACCTAAGTTTTCAACTCCTTGGGTAAATACCAAGGAGCACATTTGCTACATTATGTGGCAAGAGTGTATTTAGTTTTATAGGAAACTACCATACTCTAATCCACCGTGGCTGTATTCTTTTGTGTTTCCACCAAGCAATGAATGAGAGTTTCTGTTGCTCCACATTCTTACCAACATTTAGTATTTTCAGTGTTCTAAATTTTCTGTCAGCTCTTTGTCATACCATATTTCCATCCGAATTTTTGTTCTTCCCTGAAATAGTCTTACAATATTTTTCAAATCTACGTTTTTCAGCCTATTCAACATCAAACATTTAAAATCTGCCAGATTAGCAATTCTTCTAGTTCTATTTTGAAAAAATAGTTCTGTAATTATTGAGAGGAAAGAAAACCAGCCCTTGGCCATCTCCTCAGTAGCTAGTGGTTGGATGACACTTATAATTGTGGATATGATCGCAAAGCAACTTTGAAGATTCCTGAGAGAGCTTCCCTGGTGGCACAACCCTGAGAAAGAAGGAAGCAACTGTTTAAAGGGCATAGAACTATAACTGGATCCTACTGACCTATTTTTCCTATGAAATGAAAGCCTAATATCCAAGGAAAGAAAATCAAAAACTGTCCTCCATGGGTCACTAGTGAAAAGCCATTGCATCTGAAAGAAAAAAGAAAAAAACAACAGAAATGGCATATTCTACACCTGGTAAAGAGGATAAAATAAACACTGGACCCAGAACAACAGCTTCAGTAGTAATAGAAGTACTTGTGCAGTTTTTAACCTGGAAGACTCAAAGACACACTATGTGACTTACACTGAGGCTTAAATAGAACATGAAATAACATATCCTTGTATCTCCCATCACCAGCCCAGCAGTGAATAAGCAAAAGTAATTCTTGAAAACTGTTAAAGGAGCTGAAAACACACACACACACACACACACACACACACACACACACACA
>NW_016107634.1:2022707-2027807 GCF_001604975.1 Cebus imitator
AGTCCCTGAATACAAAAGACACTTGGTTGGTGAATTCTTATCCAGTCTGCCATTCTGTATCTTTTAAGTGGAGCATTTAGGCCATTTACTTCAATGTCAGTATTGAGATGTGAGGTATTCTATTCATCATGCTATTTGTTGCTTGAATACCTTGTTGTTGTTGTTGTTTTTATTGTATTATTGTTTATAGGTCCTCTGAAATTTATCCTTTAAACAGATTCTATTTGGTGTATTTTGAAAAATTATTTCAAGATTTAGAGCTCCTTTTAGCAGTTCTTGTAGTGCTGGCTTGCTAGTGGCAAATTCTCTCAGCTTTCGTTTGTTTGAAAAAGTCAATATCTTTATTTATTAATCTTAGTTTTGCTGGATACAAAATTCTTGGCTGATAATTGTTTTGTTTAAGGAAGTTAAATATAGGACCCCAATTCCTTCTTACTTGTACAGTTTCTGCTGACAAATCTGCTGTTAAACTGATAGGTTTCCTTTATAGCTTACCTGATGTTTTTGCCTCACAGACCTTAAGATTGTTCTCTTTCTCTTGACTTTAGATACCCTGATGACTATGTGCCTAGGTGATGATATTATTGTAATGAATTCCCTGGTGTTCTTTGAACTTCTTGTATTTGGATGTCTAGATCTCTAGCAATGTCAGGGAAGATTTTCTTGATTATTAGCTCAAATATGTTTTTCAAAACTTTTAGATTTTTCTTCTTCCTTCAGAATACCAATTATTCTTAGATTTGGCCATTTAACATAACCTCAAATTTCTTGGAGGCTTTGTTCAGTTTTTTTTTTTTTAATTTTGTTTCTTTGTCTTTGTCAAATTGGGTTAATTTGAAAGCCTTGTCTTTGAACCGTGAAGTTGTTTCTGTTCAATTCTATTGCTGAGACTTTCCAGTGCATTTTGCATTCCTCTAAGTTTATCTTTGATTTCTAGAAGTTTTGATTGTTTTTTATCTATGATTTCCAGAAGTTTTGATTGTTTTTTGTCTATGCTATCTATTCCACTGAGGATTTTTCTATTCATATTATATATATATATATATATATATATATATATATACACACACATATATGTATGTATATATTAATTTCTTTAAGTTGGACTTCACCTTTCTCTGGTGCCTCTGTGATTAGCTTAATAATCAACTTTCTGAATTTTTTCCCTGGCAATTCAGAGATTTTGTCTTTGTTTGGATCCATTGTTTATGAGCTAGTGTAATCTTTTAGGGGTTTTAAAGAACCTTGTTTTGTCATACTACCAGAATTGTCTTTCTGGTTCCTTCTCCTTTGGGTGGACTATGTCAGAAGAAAGATCTGGTGTTTAAGTGCTACTTTTTAGATTCTTTTGTCCCACAGGGTGAACCCTTTATGTGGCACTCTACCCCTCCTCCTAGGGATGGGGCTTCCTGAGAGCCTAGATGCATTAATGATTATTGCTCTTTTGGATCTAGGAACCCAGCAGAACTACCAGCCTTCAGGCTCATCATGGGGAGTATCTGCAATGAGTCCTGTGGTGTGAACTGTCTTCAGGTTTTTCAGCTGTGGATACCAGCACCTGCTCCAGTGGAGGCAGAAGTGGAGTGAAGTAGACTCTATAAGAGTCCTTGATTGTAGTTTTGTTTAGTGCCCTGATTTTCTCAAATGCTGGTTGTGCTAGCAGTGAAGTTGTCTTGTGGACAGACTCAGTACCTCTGGCCAGACAGGATGTTACAAGTGGTGGAATTAGCTATTGTTTTCTCCTTTTCTTGGAGTAGGGTTGTTCTTTTATGAGTTGCCATAAAGGCTTGAGTTGACTGGCCTCAAGCCAGGATGTGATGTTTTCAGGAAAGCATCAGCTGCAGTAGTATGGAGTGGATATAGTCTCGACATAGATAACCTAGAAAAGTATTTGGGCTTCTCAGGTGATGGGTGGGGTCACAGAGCTCCTAGGAGTTTATGTCTTTTGTCTTTGACTACCAGGGAAGGTAGAGAAAGGTCATCTAGAGAGGATAGGGTTAGTCATGTCTAAACTTATAGTGTCCTTGGGTGCAGCTTGCTGTAGCCACTGCGGGGATTGGGGTGTGGGTCTCAGGCCAATGGAGTTATGTTCCCAGGAGGATTATGGATGTCTCCTATGTGTCATGCAGGTTACCAGCAAAATAGGGGAAGTCAGCAGTGAAAGGCCTTACCCAGCTCACAAAGCAGCCATTAAGGCCAGTTTCACTCTCACTGTGCCCCATTAACAGCTCTGAGTTTATAACCAGGCAGCTGGTAAGCTGGGCTGAGATCTCGCACCAGGCTACAAGCCTCCCCAATGAGAAGTAAGCAGCGTTTTCAGGTCCTGAACCTCCCTGCCTGCTGTGGCTTCTGTGCATATATCTGCACTTCCTGTTTTCAACCCCTGCCACCCCCTGATTCTGCCCAGGAAAATTCACATTCTGATGACATTATTACAAAGTTCACCTGGAAGTTTCCTTCTCCCTTTGGTCCTTCCCCAATTCCACTGACAGCTCTCCCAAGGATCCCTGTGTTAGTAATGTCAGAAATGGCTTCCCTGGGCTTCCTGGGGACTGGAAGTGCCTACTGGGCTCTTTCAGCTGTTTCTTCTACTTTTATATTTCACTGAGCTCTCTAAATTCATGTCAGCTCTAGGTAAGGTTAAATCCTCCTGTGAGGTGGATTTTCAGGTTTCTCAATGAGGATGTGTTTGGAGGCAGACTTTCCCTCTCTCACATTTTGGGCACTCACAGTTTTTTGGCTGTCTCACAGAGTTTGCAGCAGCAAACCACTTCTTTTAATGGGTCTGTGAGATGTTTTGGTTTCCTGGTGTGTTCCTGCAGTAGTTCTTGTAGCAAAAGTTCACAATGTGAGTTTCCACATGCTGCTTTGTCCATTTGAGTGGGAGCTGCAAGTTAGTCCTGTGTCCTAACTACCATGGTTTTCTGCCAGCCATTAATCCATTAACTCTTTAAATACTTTTTCTATCTTATTCTTTATCTTTTCATATGTATATATATATATATATACATACATAGACACACACATACACAAAGGAAATGTGTGTGTGTTTGTGTGTCTGTGTGTATACAGAAAATGTATATACAAGGTATATCTATAAATGTGTGTATATATAAGGAAATGTATATATACTCAACCCAAGGAACTCAAACAAAGCAGCAAAACAAAAATGAATAGTCTCATCATAAAGTAGGCTAAGGACACAAATATACAATTCTCAAAAGAAGATATACAAATGGCTAACAAACATATGAAAAAATGCCCAACATCACGAATTATCAGAGAGTTGCAAGTTAAAACCACAATGTAATACCACCTTACCCTTGCAACAATGGCCATAATTAAAAAATCAAACAATAATATATGTTAGCATGGATGTGATGAAAAGCAAACACTTTTACACTGCTAGTGGGAATGTCAAATAGTATAACCACTATGAAAAACACAATGGAGATTTTTAAGGAGCTAAAATTAGAGCTACCATTTGATCTAGCAATCCCACTACTGGGTATCTGCCCAGAGGAAAAGAAGTCATTATATGAAAAGACACTTGCCCACACATGTTTATAGCAGCACAATTCACAGTTGCAAAAACAAGGAACCAGCCCAAATACCCATCAATCAACAAGTGGATAAGGAAAATGTGGAGACATATATATACCTACCTGTAAATAAAATGTAGTTTTATATATGTATATATGGAGATAAATAAATAAATAAATATATAACCATAAAGTAATATGAGATTTCTGGATCAAAAGGTAGCTCTAATTTTAGTTCTTTAGAGACTCTTAATAGTGTTTTCCATAGTAGTTGTACTTGTTTATATTCCTGTCAGCCATGTAAAAGTGTTTCCTTTTCACCACACCCATATCAACATGTTATTTATATATATATATATGGTTTCTCAATATATGTTTTTCATGTGTGTGTGTGTGTGTGTGTGTGTGTGTCTATGCATGTATGGGTTTTTTGTGGTTATATATATAACTGTGCGTGCACACACACGCACACACACACACACCCCAACATGAAATCCTACTCAGCCATAAAAAGAAAGGAAATAATGGCATTAATAGCAACCTGAATGGAGTTGGAGATTATTACCCCAATTGAAGTAACTCAGGAATGAAAAACTAAACATCAAATTATCTCACTGATAAGCGGAAGCTATGGTATGCAAAGGCAGATAAATGATACAATGGACTTTGGGGACTCCAAAGGAAGGTGGGAGGGAGGTGAGGATTATAAGACTATGCATTAGGTACAGTGTTCACTGCTCAGGTGATGGTTGCACCAAAATCTCAGAAATCACCACTAAACAGCTTATCCATTTAATGAAACACCACCTATCTCCTAAAAACCTACTGAAACAAACAAAAAAGGAAAGAAAATGACATATAGCAAACCAAATCCAATAAGGTGAAGGGATACTGAGATTAAAAAGAACACATACTTAGCCATATCATATTTAAACAGCTGAAAATGAGAATATTTTAAACACATCCAGAGAAAAAAGACACATCACAAACATTGTAACAAAGATAAGAAAACAGCACACTTCTCATGGGAAAACATGCAAAAAGACTAGACACTGGAATTATATAGTTAAAGTGAAAACAGCAAGGGGAAAAAAAAGTCAGGTGGAAACCCTGAACTCTCTACCCAGTAAAAATATCTTTCCAATTAAGAAGGCATAGAGACCCTTTTAGCAAAACAGAAACTGAATTATTGGTAAAAATTCTATTATAGTATAGAACTGTTAAAGGTATTCTTCAGATGCAAACTTAGATTTGAACAAAGAAATGAGGTACACTGAAAATTGAATACATATAATAATGTTTTTCTATTTTAAAAAATTTATAAGATAATTGATTGCCTAAGGCAAGAATAGCAGTAACATTCTGTGTGTTCATAGTATATGTAAAAGGAAAATATTGAAT
This sequence comes from Cebus imitator, assembly GCF_001604975.1. NCBI lineage: Eukaryota > Metazoa > Chordata > Mammalia > Primates > Cebidae > Cebus > Cebus imitator. The sequence continues at coordinate 2,027,651 of NW_016107634.1, forward strand.
AGCAAAAGCACAAAGAATGAGAGAGTGCAATTAGGAATATAATGTTGCAAGATCCTAATATTACATGGGAAGTGGTATATTATTTTAACCAAAATAAAATAAATATTCATGAGTTTTTAATGATATAAATAAATGACAGAATCTTTTAAGCTGGGGA
>NW_016107634.1:2027817-2045931 GCF_001604975.1 Cebus imitator
CTGTTTCCTACAAAAAATTTCAATCAATAAATGTAGCATAAATTAGGAAAATAGAAAATGACCATTAGAGCATCACAATAACATTGTTGCTGGAAACACAGTCTAATGATTTTTGAAATTAATAGACAAAGGTTAAAGAAGAAATCAGACATTTGAATAGTCTCACATTATATTTGCTAATATAGTCATCAACTTTAAAGGAAAAATAGCATATTTGCAACACATAAATTAGAATTCACTACCTCAATCACATGATCAAAGACCAATACCAGCAAAAATAAGATATATTGTCCTCCTATACCCCTAGTATAAATCATTATGAAGAGCATAACTTTTTATGCAAAAAAATGGACAGAAACAAAAGAGAAAATATTAAAATTACTTCAATTGAAGAACAGTTTACTAAATGAAAAATCAGTACTCCAAGAGTCAAGATCATGAAAGACAAAAGATAACTAAGGAATTGTCACAGATTAGAAGGAAGGAAGCATGATAAGTAAATGCAATAGGTAATACTAGATTGGATCCTAAAACAGAAAAAATGAATTAATGCAAAAACTGGTGCAATTCAAATTACATCTGTAGATATGTTAATACTATTATATAAATTTTAATTCATTCTTTTCATTACTTTACGATACTAATACAAGACCTTAGCATTACAGAAGCTGAGTGAAGGATATATGTGATCTCCATATTATTATTGCAACTTCTCTTTAAATCTAAAATTATTTCAAAATAAAAATTAAGAAAATAACTATTTTCAATAACATAATTTTAAAATACCTGGAAATAAATTTTATAATCTATGTGCAAAACCTTACAGTGAAAACAACAAAACTTTGTAAAGAGAAATAAAAGCAATGCAGTTGGAGGCCATCATATTAAGCAAATTAGTGGAGAAACAGAAAACCAAATACACATATTCTCACTTATAAATGGAAGCTAAACATTGGGAGCACATTGACATAAAGATGGGAGCAATAGACATTGGGGGCTACAAGATGGAGGGAGAGAAAAACAGGCAAGGGGTGAAAAACTGCCTGTTGGGTACTATGCTCACTACTTTGGTGATGGAATAATATCCCACACTTCAGCATTGCACAATATACCCATGTAACAAACATGCACATATACCCCTAAATATACAATAAAAGTTAAAGTTATTTTTAAAAAGAGCTAATAAATTGAGACATAAACCATGTTCATAGGTGTGAAGATTTAATGCTTTTGAGATGGAAAAATTTTCTCAAATTGATATGCATAATCAATGTAATCTCAAATAAAATTTGACATTATACTACCTGACTTCAAAATATATTCAAAATATATTATGCAATTGTAGTGGCATAAAAACACACAGAACAATGGAACAGAGTAGAGAACCCAGAAATACATCCACATATTTACAGTCAGCTGATTTTAAACAAAGGTGCCAAGAATATACATTGGTGAAAGGAAAGCTTCTTCAATAAATGGTGCTGAAAAAACTGGATATTCACATGCGTAAGAATGAAACTAGACCCTTATCTTTTACCATATACAAATAATGACTCAAAATAGATTTAAAAATTAAATGTAAGACCCCAAATTATGAAACTACCAGTGGAAACACAGAGAAAATACTTCAAGATATTGTTCTGGGCAAATTTTATGAATAAGATTTCAAGAGTATGGGCAAATAAAGCAAAAATAAACAAATTGAACTATACCAAACTAAACAGCTCCTGTACGGCAGCAAAGGAAGCAATCAGCAGAATGAAGAGATCACCTAAAGAAAGGGTAAAATATTTGCAAACTATTCATCTGCCAAGGAATTAATATTTATAATGTATAAGAAACACAATTCAACAGTAAGAAAAGAAATAACCCAATTTAAAAATGGGCAAATTATCTGAACAGATATTTCTTTAAAAAAGGAGAAGTAAAAATAGGCATATTTTATTACATGGAAATTATACTTCAGAGAGCCATCCTGACCAAAANAAAAAAAAAAAAAAAAAAAAGTAAACAAAAATTAACCGATTAAGGAGAATAGAAGGAAATTCTGCCAATTGGTGAGGAAATAAAGAATGCTTGAGTGCATGTTTACTGTAATATTAGCCGATAACATTTTATTGCTTACCATGATCTCTTCCGGATGCTAAATATGTATTGACTCAATTAATCTTTAGCAGAAACCTTTGAGAGAGCACCACTCTTAGGTCATTTTCACAGATACTGAAACTGAAGTGCAGAAAGGTGAAGTAATTTGCCCAAAGTCATGTAGTTCTAAGTACCATTTTGTCCGACAATATCTTTATTTCCTCTCTCTTCCTAAAAGATGCTTTCACCAGATATACAATCTACCTAGTCACTTCTGTTTTCTCAACATTTTGACAACATTCTCACACTGTATCCTGGCTTCATGAGTGAGGATGTATGTGTTTCTGGCCAGTGCTTAGAGATTTTATAAACCCACTGCCTCTTTAAAATGAATTTATTTGAGGTGGAAAGAGCTTAGGATTATATCAGTTTGGGTCTTCAAACTTTAAAATACATACAACAGCTATTGCTTATAAATTATCGGGAAAAATTTTTGTTTGCTTGCTTGCTTTGGTATTCTCGGTTTTTGACTTTTTTAATGTCATTTTTTAATCTACCCAGAGATATATAATAGGAATGGATGTAGTCTTTCACTAATGAACAGCCTTCTTGGACTTAGAATTTAACTTGTCGTTTCTTATTACTACGTAAATGAAGGTTTTTAAAATATCCTGTGGTTCATTGAAACCTAGGGTTTTCAACTGCCAGACAGGAGCAAATGACTCTGTACAGCCCCGACCTTTCTCTCCACTTACCATCCTGCACTTTTCTCTTAGACTGTAAAGATTTACCATTTTTTCACTAGGCCAGCAATTAATTTAAAGGTGTGTTTTACAGCATTTAATTAGGCATTTCTGATTTTTATGACATGACAAGAGCATTTTCAGGACATCTAATCTGACATGTTGCTATAAATTGAAACCTCCTTTTTCTGTGCATTTAAAAAATGTTTTCAAATAAGCAGTAACTAGTGTTGCACACCAAAATTAGTCTTGTATTCTATGCTCAAAGACTTACATTAAAACTATAATAAATTGAAACAAATGCAATTAAATTTTAATGTGAGAAAATTTAGACAATATTCATTATAATAGAAGAATACCAAATTGTACCTGAAATAATTCAAATTTTAAAATATATGTATCTTTGTGAACAGGGAGACTAAGAGAAAATCAAAAAGAAAACTTATGAGATTCTGAACACTATTTATTATTGTGAACACTATATTTATTATTTGATGATAGTGGATATTATTCTTAGTCTTTAAACACTTTTTTTACTTTCAAAATTCTCTGTAATTAGTATATATTAGAGGAGAAATTTTTAAAGAATCCCTCTCAGAAATAGCCACAGAACCTGTTACATATTAATAGAATATTTACAGATAATTTCAAATAAACTGCTTAAAAAATAATTGTCACCACCTTAGTTTGCAACATAGCAAAAAAGATAGAAAAAAACATTTATTTTACTTCACTCTAGTAATACAATTTTCAACACTCTCAATCTATATGAGACTATGTAGGTATCTCAGCAAAAAGAAGGAAGTACAGGATGCAGACAATATATATAATAGGAATATAAATGATAAAGCATAGATTATAGGGCAGGGAAGAGAAGAAGCTGACAGCTAAATGTGATGGCATTGGTAAAATCATGACTTTCATAAACTGTATAAAGATGAGAAAATTTTTTCTAATCATTTTCTCTGTAATCTCTACCTTAAAAAAAAAAAAAAAAAGTACCTTTAGGGGAGGTTAAAAACAGACTAATTTAGCCCTCAGAAAAAGTCCTGGATATAACTTTCTTTATGCACAAGTGTTGGAGGTTGTTTCACTGAAGGCATGTATCTGATTTTATGCCCATCGGTAAGTACAGCGTGTATATATTTGAGCTCTTGGGACAGTAAGCTTTATTAAAGAATACCTAATGTTCATGCTGGACACAGTGGCGGACTCCTGCAATCCCAGCACTTTGGGAGACTGGGGCAGGTGGATTGCTTGAGTTCAGGAGTTTGACACCAGCCTGGGCAACATGACAAAACCTTGTCTCTACAAAAAACACACACAAAAAAAATATTAGCTGAGCATGGTGGACTGTGCCTGTAGTCCCAGCTACTTGGAAGGCTGAGGTGGGAAGATCGCTTGAGCTTGGGAGATTAAAGCTGCAGTGAGCTATGATCATGCCACTGCACACCTGCCAGGGTGACAGGGTGAGAGAGGCCCCGTCTCAAAACAAACAAAAAAGAATTCTAAATATTCAGCGATCTGCCTATTTTATTTTTCTTCTTTTGTCTTGGAGAGTTTTCCTCTTGGAACCTGAAATATTTTATCTCCAAATAACTGGAATTTGGCATTTTCCATGTATGACCTCATTTGACAAGGTTTGAGTTGATGATCTGATCACAGTTTAAAATATTCCTTTTCAGATGGCATTTCTTATTTTATAAGAGCTATTTTAAATTATATTATGGCATTGATAACTGTTTAAAAATGTGAATGCCTCAGAATATTTTGCTAAATTCTTTTAATCCAAGGAAATTATTGTATGCATACTTTTATGCAAACTAAAATAATAAATGTATTAACTCTCTTATGTAAAAAACATGACTTCTTTTTCTCCATGTCTACTGAGAAAGCACTAAGAGGAAATTTACTTAAATTTAGGCAAGAGAAAATTTGAAACAACAATATTTTGAAACTTTGTGAAAACCTGTAATCAATTTTTGAAAAAGACTGGAGACAATGGATTTTTTTTTTTTTTTTTTTTTTTTTTTTTTTTTTTTTTTTTTTTTTTTTTTTTTTTTTTTTTTTTTTTTTTTTTTTTTTTTTTTTTTTTTTGCTCAGTAATGCCTATTACAGCACACTGTAGCTTTGGGAATTATTTAACTGAATAATTATTTAACTGAAAAATAACTGCTTACTCATACTGAAATTTTATATTTGAAAGGTTAAAAGTAGGTAGACTTTCCAATAAAATTATGAGTTCCTTATTCTGTAATCTTATAAATTATCAACACCTTCAAGAAAATAATGTTGTTGGTTACATGTTTGGCTATTTCCAATATAACAGAAAAACATGCTTATCTAAATGTGGCACTGGTGTTCCTAGTAACAAATTTCCATGGTGGTATTAACTTTGACTTTGTTTACCACTGTAGAATACATTTAAAATACCTTTGCAACCTGTTAGTTCCAAGTAGCTATAGTTAATGCCTTAGTACCTTGTGCTTAAGTGCCCATAGACAATAGCCATTTTGGACTAGAGAATCAGCCCATCAAATTCATCAGAAAACAGAATGCCATTAGGATTAACAGTTTGGGGCTAAAACCAGAATGACTGTGAGGTTGTAATAGGAATAGGAAATAAGCAAATAAGAACAACACACTTTAACAAAAATACTTAGGAAGCTCACACATGAGTGGATGTGGAAAAGATCACAAAATCTAGGCTAATACAGTCAGAAGGAGATTGATGATGATGCGATACAGAAATAGATAAAAATCCTTAGTTACTAAACATTGCAGGAAACATTTTTGGAAGGTATTATGAAATCTAGAAGTTTATGTCCTCCTTTTATATACTCAGAGTCCTCCACAACCTCCTTTTCAAATGCATACCTAGAAAGAAGTCGCTCAGGCATTAAATAGTACATACATGGAGTTTGCCTATATCTGGTAATGATAAAATAACTGACTCCAGGCTAATTTACTCTCTGTGTCACCAGACAAACCCAACATTACTTTCACCCTCTGAATTTGCAACCACTCATCACAACAATATGATGGGGTTTCTGGCAACATTGATGAAAACATTTTTATGACAAATTATGAAACTGTACAGATAAATGAAGCAATTATTTGTAGACTTTGTACAAGAGGTAGAAAAAGATTATGATCTAAGAGAGAAGGTGAATGCCCAAGGTAAGTCCTACCATTGCTTTAGCTTTTTGCTTTAGATAAAATCCCCCAACATCCACAAAAGAAGCACTAGAAACCAGGAGGCAAACTACTCTCAGAGCTCAGACAGATTTGGGGATAATTTGTGTTTGCAAAAAAAGAGGAGAACTGGTATGAATGAGGCTTTCGTAGAGTGCCTAGAAGAACATTGGGTTAGTAGTGAGACTAAATTAGCCTTAGAATAAAGGCTGCTTTTAGACCCACCATAACCTTAAAGGAAAATGAAAAGATGTACCTGATATAAAATAACCTCATTGTGCACAAGAACAACGTCCAAAAACTTGTATAAATATTTAATTTTCAAAAATGTAAAACTTATAATATCCAACACCCAATCAAAAATTAGCAGATATTCAAAGAAGCTGAATAAAATTAACCATATCTAAAGAAAAATCAATCAACAGAAACAGACTAAATAACAAAAGGCCTAAGAATTCAGAAGAGAATGAACTATAAATATAATAAAGTACATGAAGAAAAGAATAAATGAAATAGAAAGAAAAAATAAAGATCCAAAACACAAATTGAACTTCTAGAAATAAAAATACAAAATTCAAATTAAAAAAAAAAACATACATGGGATGAAATTAACAACAGGTTATACACCACAGCAGAACAGGACATTGCACATGAAAACATGGCCTTAGAAATATCCTAGATGAAGCATACCAAAAATAATAAAGAAAGAAAAAAAATGATCATAGCCCAGGTGATCCATGGGATATCAAACAGACCAACATATATGCAGCTGGAGTACCATAACAAAAGGATGAGGGTATTAAAATGTTTTTAAAATGTAACTGCCAGTATTTTCCAAAATTGTTGAAAATTTTAAACTCAGAGATCCAAAAAGCTCAATAGCCTCTAAGAGAATAAACTTTCTTTTTACACAAAAGAAGGCAAAACCTAACCAAATGTCTGAACCTAATGACAGAGAAAAGTCTTTAAAAATCTACAGAGAGGAAAAACATGTGCAGATAAAAATCACAGCAGAATTCTCAGAAGTAATGAAGGCCAGAAGACAACAGAGCCGCATTCTCAATTTGCTAAAATGAAAGTATTGTTAACCTAGGATTTTCTATCTCATGAAAATATCTATTCAAAGTTAAGGTGAAAAACAGATATTCCAACAAACAAAAACTATGAGAATTAAAGCTAGCAGGTTATTACAAGAAAAAAAAATCCTTTAGCCAGAAAGAAAATGACACTAGAAACAAATTTGAATCTATATGAAAAATGACAGCAGCGGCCGGGTGTGGTGGCTCATGCCTGTTTGTAATCCCAGCACTTTGGGAGACCAAGGTGGGCGGATCACGAGGTCAGGAGATTGAGACCATCCTGGCGAACACAGTGAAATCCTGTCTCTACTAAAAATACAAAAAGCCAGATGTAGTGGCTCACACCTGTAGTTCCAGTTACTTGGGAGACTGAGGCAGGAGAATCACATGAACCAGGGAGGCAGAGGGTGCAGTGAGCCAAGACTGCACTCCAGCCTGGGCAACAGAGCAAGACTCCAACTCAAAAAAACAAAAAAACAAAACAAACAAAAGATGGCAGCAGCAGATGAACAACCAAAACAATGCATATGTGCAATAATATTTATAATTTTCTCATTATATAATCTCTTTAACAGATCACTACATTTTAATGACATAGACTAATGTACATGGCATTTGTAACACATAAAAACAATATGTATTACAACAATTGAAGAAAGGAAGGGAGAAGAAAATTTATTATATTTTTGTGTAAATTTTTTACACTATATGGGAAGTAGTATAATATTTGAAAGTAGATTACAATAAGCTAAATATTTATATTTTATACTCTAGAGCAAGGATCAGCAAACTACAAGCCACAGCCAAATCTAGCTTCCTCTGGCCCAAATTTGGTCATACCTATTTGTTCATGTATTTATATAGCTGCTTTTGTTCTACAAAGGCAAAACTTACTAGTTGTAAAAGAAATCATATGGCTCACAAAGCTGCAAATACCTATCTTGTTATAGAAAATGTTTGTAAGACAACCACAAAATAAAGAAGAAAAAGAAAAGAAAGAGGAACAATATATAAATAATAAAGAAAAAAAATAGTTCTGTACAAAAGCGGTCCCAAAAGCAGGGTGTTAGGTGGGTGACAGAGAACAAAAAACAGATTGAACCAATAGAAAACAAATAGTAGATAATAACTTTAAATGGAATTATATAAATAATTATGTTAACACTCTAAAAACTCCAATTAAAAGTCAATGATTATCAGACTAAATAAAAATGCAAGAGAAAAAATGGCTAGAGAAATAAAACATATGACCACACAAAAACTTGTGCATGAATATTTACAGCAAGAAGCCAAAAATGCTAAATGCCCATTAAATAATGAATATACAAACAGATGGTAGTATGGCTATTTAAATGGAGTATTACTCAACGATTAAAAAAAAAAAGAACTGACATAGGCACTAACATATAATCTCACCGATGTTATGCTACGTGAAAGAAGTGACACAAAAGATTACATAATTTTGCACATGATTCAATTTACATAAATGATAAATGGACTAAGTTATACTGAAGAAAAACAGGAGAATGGTTGGTTGCGCTTGTGGTAGTGGGAGAAGTTGACTGTAAATGTTGACAAGAGAATATTGTGGAGTAATAGAAATGTTCCGTATGTTGATTGAGGTAGTCATTGCACAAATGCATATTTTTGACAATATTTATAAAACTTTACACTTGAAGTTAACGATCATTATTTAATGTAAAGTATATTACCCAACATTATACTCAATAGACTATTATTATTCTCCAAGAGTAATATTACTCAATAAATACTAGTATACCCATTCAAAAAATATACAAGAATACTCAGTATTAGTATTCAATAAAAAGTAATCACATTTTCAATAAAACAAACTATTATAATTCATTTTATTATTATCATAAGTCAATGAAGCTGACTTAAATATATGTATGTAATGAGTGGGCAAGTTGCTATTTTTAAAAGTTGAAACTCCTCGGTAGTATTAGAAGTCAGGGTGGTAGGTAGTGACAGGAAGTATAAGAGAGTATTCTGAGATGTTGGTAATATACTGTTTCTTGATCTGAGTACTACCAATTACATGGAGGTTTGAATTGTGAAAATGTCTGTTATTTTCCTTTTTCTTTTTGAGATGGAATCTCAAACTGTCACCCAGGCTGGAGTACAGCGGCACGATCTTGGCTCACTGCAACCTCTCCTTCCTGCAATTCTCCTGCCTCACTCTCCCGAGTAGCTGGGATTACAGGTGCATATCACCACATCCGGCTAATTTTCTGTATTTTTAGTAGAGACAGGGTTTCACTATGTTGGCCAGACTCGTCTCGAACTCCTGACCTCGTGATCCGTCCGTCTTGGCCTCCCAAAGTGCTGGGATTACAGGCGTGAGCCACCGCACCCGATCTATTTTTCTAAATGTATATTATACATCAATAAATTTCCAAGCAAAATATAAGCATCAGCAGGAGAAAAATATAAAACACTGGAGTTTCTTAATGGTCATAAGTTGTCTGAACATCTGTCACAATCTTTAGTCTTTGAAAGGGGGCAGTTGAGAGAGAATAATTAATATTCATCTATACAAATTTGCTCTTAGCCATTCTAAAGTTTCTCTTACGGGTGGTAAAGGTAGGTTTATACCAGATGAACCATAAGAGATAGTTCCATTCATGATTCTGGCTACTCCAGTAACAAAAGTTAACAACAGTATTTCCTGCTGAAGGAATGTGTGATCATCTCAGACATGCCTGAATAATTTTAAGCAGTAAGTGGACACAGCATTAAATAGCATGATACACCATAGTAAAAAAGCTTTCTCATACACTAAGTTCAATATTTCTGATTGAATGAAGATAAAAAAAATATGTTTGGTGTGCTTAATAGCTAGTATCCCTTTTTATCAAGGAGAAAGCAAGCATTGGGTTTTGCTCCTGGCATTAAATATGTTTATTTTCCTTTGTTTACACACTAACCTTCTATACATTATATACCTACTACTAGTTTTCCTACCACAAATATCATTGTAAAATTTCATTTTGAAATAATTTTTTAAAAAATAGTTGGAAACTTCAAAGATAAATATAAAATAATAATGATATACTAGCATCTTTTGCATTACATATGTCGCTTAAAGTTTGTGAATAAGGAGAAATCAACAAAAGAAAAAGAATTGGAACAGAAAAGGGTGTGATTAATAATCGTTTCTAGCATATTGAATGAGCACTGTAATAATCAATAGTGCTTCAGGATTGGGGAAGATGGGGCAATAAAAATTTGTTCTGTTCTATATTTTAACTGGCAATTAGAGATAGATAGATAAATAGATAGATAGATAGATAGATGATAGATTGATGAATCACATGACATATCCTCCATAACCTTTCATAAAATCTAACTTTTCATGCTCCAAAATAGGCCTGTATTAAATTTGTTGCTGTAAAAAAAAATTATATTTCTCCAGAAATAAAAAAAAAGAAAAACAGTACTGTAGGTCAGTCTATTATTTGCTGAATTCTGCAGGGACCACAGAGTTGACTGACCCTTAGAAATGAGACTTTAAATCTTCTGCAATCAGATGGTCCTTAACAAATCCCCTGTCACATGGAAGGGAGTGAAGAATCTAATATTCCCAACTGTAACTCCCTGACTTTGAGGCTGCAGAAACCTACTTTAATCAATAAAGGAAGTATATTTTTCCTTGAAGATACCAGCACTATAACAATGCAGTGCTAAACGTGACTGTTTTCTGCTTGGTCATTTTCGGAATGTGGCACCACTTGGAGGATGACCATTTAACTCTTTTGCTATTTATTTAAGCAATAAATCAAGAGATGAGCACACTGACTTCCTGAAAACTTTAAATTGACCTCCTAGTGGCTCCATAAGCAAAAGAAATAGAATGAACAATAATCAGAAGACTGAGTCATCCTGCAGAGAAAGCTTTCAAATATAGTGTATTTACCTTATTTTCTACTTTGGAGCTACGTGATCAGATAAAAAACAGACAGGTAAATTTATCAATAGAAGTTGTCTAAAATTGCCCTTCAGGGTTGTGGTTTTTACTACTTATATGCAAGAGGAAGACATCTAAATCCTATATGTTTAAAATAACTTCCCTACTTGGGCATTAAAATCAGAAGATTAATGTATCATGCTTTTGCTTGCATTTCTGTTCTCAAACGCAATGTCTCAGCTAACTGCCTTCTGTTTTTATTAATGTTTTCAGAATATAAAAGTGATGGCCGGGTCTGTCTTGGATGGTATACAAATCTTACGAAATCCAAACATATTTGAGAAATGTAAACACACTTGTATTGACTGAGGACTATAACTGAGGATTGAGCTCTGGTTTGAAATTTTTTACAAAGTACTTTATAGTTTCAAAATCTGTTCATGTGCAACAGTTCATTTAATCATCATAACCCTGTGAGGTAGATATTGTTATAATTCCTAGTTGATAAATGGAGAAACTGCAACATAGTTTTCACACAGGGTAGAGCTGCCTATATACCACAGATCTGTTTATTCAGACCACATTTTGTGAATACCTATTTTGTACCAGATACAGTGTTGTGCGACAGTAGAGAAAGAAAACTAATGCAAGTAGACACAGTACAGTGGAGAGAGAAACTAATTTCTCAAAATACAATGTTATTGTTGGCCAGAAAGTAAGCTCAGAATATTATGGAAATATATAAAATACAGGCAACTGATGCACTTTAGCAGTGTATGTTGGGAAGGACTACTAAAAGTTAATTAAATTTTAATGACCAATGAAGGTCAGTTAGGTAAAGAACTGCACAGGGCATTCCAGGCAGTAGCATTGGTATTTCATAAGGAACAGATTTCTACATGATCATGGAAGGAAGAAGTCACCAATGGTACAGGATAACTCGAATACAGCGTCCAACAGTAGAATGACAACAAATGAAACTGCAGATGGAAGCGGCCAAATTATGAAAGATCTTTATATATTACACTGAGGAGGTTAGATTTCAGCCTGAAGGCAAAGGGAAACCATGGAGACATTTTACCAGAAAATATCATCATTATATTTGTTTTCATGGGAAAAAAAAAAAAAAAAACCTCTGGCAGCATTTGTGAAAATAGTTTGGAGAAGGGACAGACCTGGAGGTACGTAGATTAGGTAGGAGAGTAAAACAATTCAAGGCCTCCATTAAGGGCAGTGGATACACTGAAGAGGAAAAAGGGATGAAGATATTAAGGTGAGTACAAAACAGGACAACTTAGTTTTCAGACTTGATCAATTAAGTGGATACTAAGCGTGAAATGTTGATGGAGTTCAAGTTCAAATGCACATTCAATGGGATGGACATTCAAGTGGAGTTGAATATATGAATCTAGAGGCCAGAAGCCCAGACTCAAATTACATTTTGGATTTATCAGTAGTTATATAACCAAGGAGAGAGGATTAATCAGGAAGAATATTAAAACAAAAACAGAAGATAACTGAAGGCAATACTCTGGGCAAGCACAAGCAGGGGAACCTGAGAAGAAGGGAAATCTGTGAAAAATGCAAAACAAGCAAGGAAACAAATCCAAACAGTTTTAAGTAGGATGGGGTGGTCAAAGGGATCAGGTATTGAAGTAAAATTAAGTTACTCTACATAAAAGACACAGTGGAGACTCTGGTGAGAGCCCTGTCGGTGAGGAGGCATGGATGATGATGACATGGCTAACAGGTTTACGTGTGGACCACAGGTGATGAAGTGAAGACTGCAAATGCAAATAACTCCTTCTGGAAACTTGGATATGAAGGAATGAATGGATTTGACTAGTATATAACGGAAACATAGAACTAAATCCTGGACTCAAGCAGTCTAACTCTAAATTCCTATGTTCCACTTTTTCTGTCTGTTTTTTAAAAAATGATTTATAAACTATTAACATAGTTCTCTTCTAAGCCAATTAGTTTAGCTGGTTAGGACTTGCTGCTAATGAGGTGAAAGTTCTTTCTACGATAGCTCATACTCTTGACCCTCAGGGAAGGCCTTACAAATGTGTACCTTTTGACGGAACAGAGGAAATGAGTAACTGTGAGTAGCTCGGAAATCTCATTATCATCCTGTGCAAACTATAGGTCACAGATCAGTAGTATCCTCTTTGCATAACAGGACAGGGCTCTTAATGATGGTACAAACAGTATAAGTCTTCAGAGACTGCAAATGCAAAGACAAAACTGATGTCATATTCCTAGGTTTCTAACCAGACTTGAATGAGAACATCCTCCTCCATGCCCCAGTTTTCATAATGGCAGGGCTAGTCTTAAGTAACAGTGTAAAGTATTGAATGTTACTTTCTTCTTATTTCATTGCCCTTCAGTTACCCAAATTCTACATGCTATTCTGGTCATACTTATCATCTTAAAAATCAGACATTACATATTGATGTAATCTATCCTTTACATCAGGCATAAAAGTACTTTGAGAACTTTAATGATCAACACCATTCCTGCCTTGAAGGCACTTGCAGTTTCATAACAGAGAGGGAAATGTGATACATTCTACTTGGCATACCTTTCTCTCTCTCTTGGCTATATTAAAACTCCCATACATCCTTCTACTTTGTATTTGGGCATCATGTCTTCCTGAGGCCTTTAATAATATGGAAAATAGTGGGAGCCATCCCCTCTTCTGCTCTTCCCTACCATCCTTGGTACATCTTCTCCAGAAGAGCCCCAGCCATATCTAAGGCTAATTAATTTTCCACCACTATTCTAAGTCATGGTCTCCTTGGGACAGGTATTTTGACTTGATGTTTCTTCTTCAGAGCCTAACCTCATGCAATTCAATTCCTGACACATAATCACTGAAACTTGTCATAAATACAAGTAACTTTAATACAATAAAGAACATGTCACAAGAAAATATGAAGTTCTTTAAGACGTCAGAGAAGAGAGTATTAGGTAACATTTGCACTGGGTTTAGAAAAGTCATTAAAATGTGAATGTGCAGAAATGGAGTAAGACAGGTATTCGAATGTAGAGGGAGCTCGTAGGAGCTCTCAGGCATGATGTAAGAAGAAAAGCAGGGAAATTAGTCACCTCTGGCTGCCAAAACAAAATACCATAGATTGGGCGGCTTAAACAACAGACGTTTATTTTCTCACACTTCTGGAAGCTGGAAGTCTGAGATCAGGATGCCAACATGGTCAGGTGGTGGTGAGGGATCTCTTCCTGGCTTGCAGACAGCTGTCTTACTGCTGTGTCCTCAGGTGGTAGAGAGGAAAGGCAAGCTATCTAAGGTCTCTTTTTTTAACTTTTATTTTACATTCAGGGGTATAAGTGCAGGTTTATTACATAGGTAAACTTGTGACATGGGAGTTTGTTGTACAGATTATTTCATCACCCATATATTAAGCCTAGTGCCTATTATTTTTCCTGATCCTCTTTCTCCTCTCAGCCTCCATGCTCTGATAGGCTCCAGTGCGTATTGTTCACCTCTATGTGTCCATGTGTTCTCATCATTCAGCTCTCACATATAAGTGACAACAAAAGGATACTAATCCCATTATAAGGCGCTCATCCTCATGACCTCATATAAGCCTAGTTATCTAAAAAAATCTCTATCTTCAAATATCATAAAATTAGGGCTCAGGGCGTCAATATGTAAAATTTGGGGGACATAATTCAGCCTACGGCAGTCAAGAAATAAGACTGGGAAGGGAAATTACAATCTAACTTTGGAGAATTCTGTATATCAAATCAAGGGTTTTGCTCATCCGTGACCATAGTCACATTCAGGATCTCATCCCCATAGCTGTGAGAATAGGAAAGTCTTCATATTATTGCAATATAAGAGAATTATAAAATTAACGTAAGGCCACACTTTGATCCTAGATAAAATCATTTTTACATTGAGCATTTTAGGAACTCTTAATTCAACATATGGGAATTTGGTTCAGATATAACCCACTTACATGAGGATTTTAAGTCAGGGAATTATGACTTTTCCATTGATGAGACTAGTATATGACTTCAGGAGGGGTTAACATCATGGTCCCAAGGCTGTGTTCTGGTCATCAGCAGGTGGAAATCCTCCAATTCAAAAATTCAAGAGCAAGTGAGTATTGGCAGAACCTCACTGGCAAGAGGACCAGTCATCTTTAAGACTATTCACAGACAACAATGATAACATCGACTCTGAATGTATAGGGCAAGTCTTGTTTTACTGATGCCTAGAAGCTTTTCAAGAGTTTCTGTTTTGGAGTTCCCGTTTGAACATAGTCACCTGTTTTGTGACTTGGCTATCATGAAATCCTTAAACCTGGAATATGCTGCCTCCAATAGCTATGGAAACCAAGCAGTATTTAACCCCTTTTGTTTTAGGTGGTGGCTCCAAGTCCCATAGTTTAGTAAGCTGGGGAAAGTCACTTCGGGCTGCTGCCCATATAGTGCTAAGAAGGCTTTAGATTTTTATCCTCATATTCCTCCATCTATAGCTGACTGCCTTTAGATGGCATGCAAAGCAATGCAAGCTATTTCTTTGGTGGAGCCACTCTAAAAATACCATGAATATTCATCTGAAATTCTTTCAAGATACTGCCAGAAGGAAAAAATATGGAAAGTGTAAACGAAACAAAAATGTCAGAATGTTGATAAATGTTAATATTAAAAATGTGCGTGTTGATATTATAGGATGTATATATGGTGGTTTAATATACAATCTATTTTGTGTATATTTAAAATTTTTTAAACTAAGAATGCTTTTAATGACATGTTTGGACTCCAGTGAGTAATTTATATTATGCTAGGGTTTTCTTAACCGCTGATGATATATCACTAGCTGGGGATTCAGGACAGTTATTGTGCACTGGATGCCTTAGTAGGGGATGGCAAACTTATCTTAATCCTCTTTGTAAAGTATTACAGAGGTTATGAAGAAAGCTGATGCAAGGCTGCATACCAAGTGCCAGTAACAGACGCATCTGTTAAATCACCTTTATGATATATGCCAGTTAGGAACAGAGGGCACTTCTCTGTTTAGTTTTGACCATCCACAGTGAAGTGCAAAGTACTAGTGACTTTTAAAAATTTTTTTCGGTCAGATAAAGTCGTTTAACTGGGAAATCACATTGCATAATATCTCTGCCTGCATTAAATCTTTTATATGGAAATGAATTCATTTGTCTACTCCTGGAAAGCAGGATTGTTTCCATTACGTGACTGTAGCAAGTTTTAGAGTTACGTTAATTTCTTAGCAATGCCTCTGGTCAAATGTCAAAGGACCCATCAGGGTGATATTAATGATTTCATTCAACCACCCTGTACTCTCACTGAATTTAAGAACTCAGAAAGTCCAAATTGACTACACAGTCTTAAGGAAGAACAGCAAGGAGTCCAGATGAAAAAGGCAGCAACAGCTTTAGAAGCTCCAGTATACAGTAAGGCCTCTTATGAGTCTCCCTTCACGCTTTGCTATAGCCCTTTGGTGGGGAATGGGAAGTCGGGTATGGCATAAGAAGCTGGCTGTAGTTCTTCTCAAATTTCTTGCTGAACTTGCTCCCATATCTCTCGAAATCTGTTCTGCATCTCTGCAGAGGTTACGATTTTCTCTGTGTTCCCATACACCTGCTTGATCTTTAAGAGCAGCTGCCATAGACTAAGTGTCTGGCTGTAAGTACTGACACTGCATGCAAGTGCCCTTGCTGGATTTTTGCTGAAATGGGCCTCTTTCCCCTGGCTACTAGCATCTTTTTTATTGTTTGTGGTATGATTTGGCTGTATCCCCACCCAAATCTCATCTTGAACTGTATCCCCATAATTCCCACATGTTGTGGGAGGGACCTAGTTGGAGATAATCGGATCGTGGGGGCAGTTTCCCCCATACTGTTCTCTCATATGGTAGTGAATAAGTCTCACAAAATCTCATGATTTTATCAGAGGTTTCCACTTATGCATCTTCCTCATTTTCCCTTTGCCTGCTGCTGTAAGATAGGACTTGCTCCTCCTTGTCTTCTACCATGATTGTGAAGCTTCCCTAGACATGTGGAACTGTAAATCCAATTAAACCTCCTTCTTTTGTAAAGTGCCCAGTCCCAGGTATGTCTTTATCAGCAGCATGACTAATATACTTTGTTTGTTTTTACCCTGAGGCTAATCTACTATTCTGGAATTTTCAAATGATCCTTTCTTTTTGGGGCTTCAGTGGTCTGGGCAATCCTTAAATATAATGCTCATAAATACATCTACTGAAGTGTAAGGGCATTTTAAAATAACCAATGACCTGGTCACTCTGAGGCTGTTGTGCCTCATAGGCAATGCAGTTACCTGTACACTCGCCTTCTTGGTAATCTGCAATCATCCAATCATTCCTGGGAAGATATTTCACCACCAGCATAGTACATTAGAACTCTCTAATCTATTCCTTAAAACCATAGCTCCATAAAGTGTTGTATGTCTATTGTGATCAGCAATGGTTATCCTGGGGTACAGGAATACACATGACCAACAAGATATTCAATAAAATTGATTAGGGAAATTTACAGGCAGGTAAGCAACTGAATATATGTAATCCTAATCCTTCATCTCTCCCTATTCCACAGGGAGGAGTGCTTCAGTCAAGCACAGCTAGACTCACATGGAAAGTACTGCAAAAGAGAGACTCTTCTTATACAACTCTCTATATTTACATGGTAGCTGGTAGGGGACTGGCAATCCCTAGTTGACTATGTAGCAGCGAGAACTACCTGGCTAGGAATAAGTACTTCTTATTCACTGGATTAATTTGCACACTAATGATTTTGGTATCAGCTAAGGGCCTTGAGTTCCCATAAACTATTTCAGTCCCACTGAAAGAGTTTATTGAGGAGCTTCCAGAATGGGAGTGAGAAAACCTAATAGGACCATAAGAGAAAAAAATATTTGTCTATCTTCACTAACTATGTTTTTGCCATCTTGTTTTTTCTGCCTGCTGTCTCATTATATCAATGTTTCTTAGAAGATCTTTTTCATAACCCTTGTATAAGAATAACAGTGGGGGCTGGGCGCGGTGGCTCAAGCCTGTAATCCCAGCACT
>NW_016107634.1:2046176-2053884 GCF_001604975.1 Cebus imitator
AAAAAAAAAAAAAAAAAAAAAAAAAAAGAATAACAGTGGGTGACGGGGGGATGGAGGCAGCACACCACCGTGCCATGTATGTACTTAGGCAGCAATCCTGCTTGATCTGCACATGTACCCCAGAACCTAAAGTACAATAAAAAAAGAAAGAAAAAGAATACTATTGGGGGCTTTTTAAAAATTCCAGTGTCTGGGACCCATCTGAATCCTACTAAATCTGAGTATGGGAAGATCAAGCCCAGAAGTCTGCCATTTTAACAGGATTTTCAAGTGGTATTCAGGAACATTAAAGTTTAAGAACTGCTATTCTAGATCAGTGTTTCTCAAATCTACCTGGTTACTTTAGACCCTTGTTAAAAAGACAGATTCTCAGCTCTCATTTTAGATATAATGAATCAGATCATCCAGGGAAGCTTCCAACAATCAGGGACTATTTCTAACTCACCTTAACATTCCTAATTCTACCCCAGTGATCAAAAACAGTAAAATATATATATATATATAGATAGATAGATAGATAGATAGATAGATAGATAGATAGATTTTAATTAACTGAACTGCAGCTGAAAGTACAGTCAGCTTTTCTTATAACATGGGTTCCACATCCACTGATTCATGCAACTGTGGGTTGAAAATACAATATTCCCAGTACATGAAACCAGCCACATAACAATGTTTCAGTCAGTGATGAACCATGTAAACTATGGTGTGGTCTCATAAGAGTATAATGAAGCTGAAAAATTCCTATCACCTTGTGATATGTAATCTTCCTGATGTTATAGCAAAATGTATTACTCATGTTTGTGATGATGCTGGTGTAAATAAACATACTGTGAGCTCCCAGTCATATAAAAGTTTAGCACATACAATTGCACACAGTACATAATGCTTGGTAATAACATAAACAACTATGTTACTGGTTTATGTATTTATTATACTATACTTTTAAACTTCATTTTAGAGTATATCAAATATATGCTAACTGTGAAACAGCCTCAGGGATGTCCTTTGGGAGATGTTCCAGAAAGCATTGTTATCACAGGGATGACAGATCCATGCATGTTTTTCCTCCTGAAAACCCTCCAATGGGATAAGATGTAGAGGCAGAAGACAGTGGTATTGGTGATACTGACCCTGTGTAGGCCCAGGCTAATGTGTGTGTGTCTTAATTTTTTAACAAAACAAAAAGTTTAAAAAGTAAAAAACAAAATTCTAAAAATAGAGAAAACTTATAGAATAGAAATATAAAAGAAAATACTTTTGCATAGCTATACAATGTCTTTGTGTTTTAAGCTAAGTATTATTATGAAAGAGTCGAAAAGCTAAAAAACGTAAAAGTTTATAAAGTTAAAATGTTATTTAAGTGAAAGTTAATTTACTGTTGAAGAAAAAAATATTTTCAAATAAATGTAGTGCAGCCTAAGTGCACAGTATTTATCAAGTTTATAGTAGTGTACAGTAATGTTATATAGGCCTTCACATTCACTCACTGACTCACCCAGAGCAGCTTAGAGCCCCGCTAGCTCCATTCCGGGTAAGTGCCCTGTACAGGTATGTTATTTTTTTTATCTTTTCTACATCCTTTTTATCGTACCTTTCCTAACTTTAGATATGTTTAGCTATGTCACCATTGCTACAGTGCTGCCTACATTAACATGCTGTGCAGGTTTGTGGCATGGGAGCGATAGACTCTATCTTCTAACCTAGGTATGTAGTAGGCTAAGCCATCTGGGTTTGTGTGAGTGCACTCTATGATGTTTATACCTTCCCAGAGTGTGTCACCATCTTTAAGTGACATGTAACTTACTGCAGAGAAATTATAGAAGGGAGTTCATGCTACTCTCTTTGGATAACAGGGAGTTTCCTGATCACTGAGAGTCACTTGGAATGACAAACTAAGGTAGAGTCAAATCATTCTGGCTGAGAATAGAGTCCAGGTTGAATGAGTGAGGATAATTGGTGTAGTTTATTTTATCAATAGGTGTAGTAACAAGAGGAAGGAGATGGAAGAATAACTTGAACGATAACAAATAATGATTCAATTATGATGGGTGTACTCGTGGGTAAAAGAGAAAAAGTCAATGAAGAAAAAAATGGAGATGTAAGTTGAATGGAGTTGGGAGAGAGGAATGGATTAAGCAACTGAAAATTTCTTTAAGACTAAAATAATGTCCAGAAAAATTTATTGTTTATTATTATAAGACATTAGCCATAATTCTCTATGTGGATGGAATCCTGGGCATGGGCTTTTTTGTGACCCCCATCAGGCCAAAACCATCACTTACAAAATCAAAGTAAGCCTTCATGATCTTTATTTCTATAGGTCAATATCATCAGGTGACATTTGCAATCCGATTAATATACAACATTAGGAAAGATGAATACATGTTTCTCTCTAAATTCTAGAGCATCCCTTGTGCCTTTGGTCTTTACATCTCTAGGTTTTCATAGGAGAGTAGTCAGGATGGGAGAAATAAAACCTTCCAAGTACAAGATGGTGCCAGGGTTGCTTTTGCCATAATTGCAAAGAGCAGTTTATCAACATTTTCCAACAGAAAGGGCACTTAAACCTAAAACCTAAAGCATTGGTAGCTACTAGTCAATGAAGAAAATGAGGATCATTCCAGAAAGTGGAACGGTAAGTGCAATTGCCTGGAGACAATAAGAAACATACTGCTTTTGAATGGCTGAAAGAAGTTCAGGGTGGTAGTAATAAATCAAGAGTAGTGGTGCAGGATGAGGCAAGGAGAGGAGAGACAGACATTGCAAAATCATATAGGTCTTAATAGGGATTTTTGTACCTTATCTTAGGGCAATGAGAAAACACACAAGAATTTTTAAAAAGATCCTGAAGATTTAGACATGTTTTTGGAGAAACATCACTTGGGTTGCAATATAAAAAACTGACTGAAGAAGACTATGGCTAGGGTCAGGGAGCCTTCTTAGAGTTGTGGGGGGTGGTCACCATAACCTCAGTTTCTTTAACGAAACTAAGAGTAAGAAGTGTCAATAAGTTAGAGAGGAAGATTTGTTAAAGAGGAGGAACTATCCTTTGTTTTAAAGTATCTACCTTTCCTAAAAGGAGGAAAAAAATTGATAAGGCTTGGCTTTGTGTCCTCACTCAAATTTCATCTTAAATTGTAGTTCCCATAATCCCCACATGTCATGGGAGGAACCAGGTGGAGGTAATTGAATCGGGAAGCATTTCTTTTCCCTATCTTTTTCTTGTGATATTGAGTTGTTTTTCATGAGTTCTTATGGTTTTGTAAGATGCTTTCCATTTCACTTTGCTCTCATTTCTTTTCCTTCCTGCCTTCATGTGAAGAAGGACATGTTTGCCATTTCCTCTGTAGTCTCAGGCATTTTACACTTAACAGTCAAAGAAGTGAGAGACTTCACTTAAGCTATTATTCTTCAATCTATTTTCTTCTGAGAAACACTCCATGGAGGATAGGAGGGAGATAAATATTAGGTTGTTGCTCAACTATTAGTTAAATAGTAAGCATCAGTCAGGATGGACTGGTTTATGTTGTTAAGATGAACAAACCCAAAATGTCGGAAGCTTAACATATCAAAAATTTATTTCTTATTCCTGGTCTGTGTTCAATGTAGACTGATGGGGGTTGCTGCTCATCAAAACTGCTCAAAGAACTGACATAGTAAAGCTTCATATCAGCATATGCTTCCCAGTTCCCAGATCACTGCAGAAGTGAGAGGGGATATGATGAATTCCCTCCTTGGCCTTTAAAGGATTCATCTGGAAATGACACTGACACTTCTCACATTTCATTGTCCAAAGACTTACCTTCAAAGTATGATATGGAAACCATGGGCTGCAGAGTGAAAAGCAATACATTTGGGGTGAACATCACTAATAACTTCATGTGGTATTGTGTTTCCCATTGGCTACTGCTTCTTTTGTGCATGCTCACGTAACTGAGAAACTTGGAGTAGAAAAAAAGAGAGTAGATTTCAGTGAATAGAATCCAACCCATATTCCTATAAATACTTGATAGGTATATATCAAATGTAGTTGAT
Source organism: Cebus imitator (assembly GCF_001604975.1). NCBI lineage: Eukaryota > Metazoa > Chordata > Mammalia > Primates > Cebidae > Cebus > Cebus imitator. The sequence goes on from NW_016107634.1 coordinate 2,050,215, forward strand.
GATTGCTTGGAGGTCGGAAGGAGGGAGAATAAGTAATCCAGGAAAATAGTTTCTGTTTTGGAGAATCTAGCAAGCAGAGATGCCATCTTAAACTGTTATCCCATGCCCCTGGAGTCTTTTTAAATTCTGTACCCCGCATGATTCTACACTTCCAAATATTGCCATATACCATTGTAAATCCTAGAATGGGGGAAATATGTATGATTTTGGAGTTGTGAGAAATAATACTTGATAATATATAAGCTTGATAAAGTACTTGATATTACCAAAAACAAAACAAATATGTTTGAAACATTTCATAACATTTTTTAACAGATGTAAGAAAATGATGAGTGCCTTTTCATGGAAGAATCTACCATGCCCATGTGAGATCACACTATTCCTCCTATCCCACCAACACAGCCTGCCCCAGCATTGTCCACTCCATTTTAGCCAATTGTCCTTTGGAGACTTTCATAGAGATAGAGAACACAAGATGAAGAGAAGGTTTAGAGGAGGAAACAGGTTCCCGTTTTGCACAGTTTAACGTAGTTGCTTATGGAGCATCTGGGTAGAAATAAAAATAGGCAATGGGATATGTTGGTCCAAATCTCAGGGGAGTGATCTGGGTATGAGATACAAACTTGAGCATCACCAAGATACAGATGGTAATTGAACTATGGAAGTTAATATTCTTACTTCTTCCTCCACAGCCAGACTTCTGAGTGCCTCCATTTCTCCTGGGGCCTCTTAATAGATTCCAAAAAATCTTTCTTAAAGGAACAACTTTAATTTTATATTCCAAGTCATAAAACAAGATTCTTTCTGTTTCTTATGCATGAATGTGCAGAGACTGAAATCTTATTACTTTGAGGTGACAGTGAAGCCCTAGGTGAAATCAGATAGCAAGAGAAAGTATTATCTAACTGGCCAATCAAGAAAAGTTCCAAGATAAAGTTTCATTTGTACAATACTTTTCAAGTGTTTAATATTGAGGATAAATATAAATAAAATTCAAAATTGGCTCATTTAATAAAACTACTATTTAAGAAGCATTAATATACAGACACTAATAAGGATATTTATAACCCCCAAATATTTGGCTTCATATGTCATGGAAGCAGTGTAATCCTCACTACCTCTAGAAGTCTCCATTGGAATACTCTGAATTTGCTTGGTTTCATGTCTTGCCTACATATTCAGGCTTTTGTGAGAAGCAGCAGTACTTGTGGGCTGTGTGTGTGTATGTGTGTGAGAAAGAGAGACACTAAACTCCCACATTTAATATTTCACTAATAAATATTCTATAAATCAATGAAATAAGCTATTGAAGAAAAAGGAGTAAAACTTACACAAAGATGGAGCAATAGTAATGCCTTGAACTTCATCAACTTGTAATTATGTCTACTATTTTGGGGGGAAGAGAGAGAAATAATCTCTGTTTGACTATTCTTTATGCAACCTGTCTTCTCTAATAATATTCTCTAAGCAATTTATACTCTTCCCTCTTAAATATTTAAAAGACTTCTAATTTTTTATCTAGTGTGTACCTAAGCAGTTTCAGTGTGTTTAATTAAAGGATTTGCCTTTACCTAGAGTTTATAATAGGTTTATTAACCACTTCAGAAAAATCTAGCAAAAACAAGTTATTATAAAACACTAAATGGAGTTTCAAATTTAAATCACATCTTCGGTGTTTCATGGATTTACTGTGAGAATGCAGCTCCCGGGATTAACTGTGGTCTTAACCTTGCTACTTAAAAGTAGCTGAATGACAAAAAGAGATTTGTGACTATATGGAAATTTAGGGAAAGATTATTCAAACTGTAAAAATGTCTAGACATTTTAAAATTCCAAATACTACATATCTTTCCCCCAAAATTAAAACTAAAATGACAGGGAAATAGACTAACATAAGGAAAGTTCTAAGTTATTGAAAGGCAGAGTTTGTATACTCGAATCAATGATTTTTCTCATAATATTACTCTGCATAAAATTTATCTTAATTAGAAACAAAATATTTTTCTATTTTTAAATAATATCAGCATCTTACTAAGACAAACTTTCCTTTCAATCATTAAAAACGCTTATCAAAAAGTCTTGTTTCTATTAATTTTTTTGTTATTAATATTTTTAGAGTACAATTCTTAATTGTCTAAGAATACACTCAACTGTACAGTCATCATACATAAATGTTTCTGTCTTGACCACAGATGTCACGAGGGAATTTGTTTGGGGGAGTTTAGAAATATGATGTGCTGGTGGATATTGTTATTCTGTCTCTATAGTAAACCAATAGGGAAAGGAAGGAAGTCATTTGGCCTGTCTTGCAATTTCTAAGTTTTTACTGGCTACTAATAATGACACATTCTCTTCTAAGTGCTACGGGTCATCTGGCTAAAAGATCCATTCTACAACTTGTACTTTTTTCCCTGATCCCCATGAATCTTTCATACATTTCTGGGATCCACATTTTGTTCATTAAAACATAAAACAAAAAGCACAACCAAACACTTCAGGCATATTTACATCTTTTGACTAATTTTTAAGTGGGCCATGATGTCTGCTGGCAAAAATTTCTCCCAGACTTAATGTATCTGACAAAGTATCTTTAAAAAGGATATTTTCTCTTCCTGTAGCATTTTAGTTGACAGGACTTTTTGTTTGGTTTTACTTGTTTCTTTAATCATTGTAAAGATGTTGTTCCACAGTCTAATGGCTTACATTTATGATGGGAAATTTGTTGCAATTCTTTGTCTCTCTTTTTCTCTGGCAGTGTTTAATACTTCTTTATCATTTATTTTTAGGATTTGTATTATGGTTTATCATAGTGCAATTTTGTGTCTGTTCTGTTGGAGTTTCTTCGACATTCTTGGATCTCTGTGATTAGAGTTGCCATCATATTTGGGAAAGTCCTAGTCATTCATTCTTCAATTCTTTCAGCTTCCCAATTCCAACTTCTTTGTTAGGCTGCTATTTTCCCATTGATAACTGAGTCGGTTCAGCTTTTCTTCCATTTTATTTTCAGTCTCACAGCTTCATTTTGGTAGTTTCCGTTGCTATGTTTTTGGACTCCGTGATGTTTTCCTATGTAGATTTATTTACATTAAATGCCATGTTTTTGATCACCCAAAGTAGTGCATGCATCTTTTCACATCTTCTATTTATCTTTGTATGTTCATGTGTTCCTTCAGTTTTAATCACATTTATTATAACTTCCAAGTTCCTTTCTGCTAATTGCTTTATTTCTGTCTTTCTATTTTCATTGACTGAATTTTCTTCTGGTTATGGGTCACATATTTCTGTTTATTTACGTGTTTGATGATTTTTTTTAATTTGATATTTGACTTTGTAGATCCTCTCTTACTGTACAACTGGATTTCATTGTTTCCTTTATAGTGTATGAAATTTTGTTTTGCCTGGCAATTATGTTATTTGGAAATTAACTTGGTATTTTTAAGATTTGTTTGGTAAAGTCTCAAGGAGCTTTTATTCCAGGACTATTTTAACAATACTCTAAGATTTTACTCTTCTGGGATTTTTATTAAATGCCTTGGCGTTCTAAGAGGATTTTCTACTCTGGATAAATAGAGTATCCAGAGTAGAAATTGAATGTATTTCATTCAATTGAATTTCATTCAATTTCATTCAATTGAATGTATCCCAGTCTTATGTAAGCTTCAGAAATTTA